>NW_015150530.1:1629187-1638692 GCF_000732505.1 Cyprinodon variegatus
TCTATCTATCTATCTATCTATCTATCTATCTATCTATCTATCTATCTATCTATCTATCTATCTATCTATCTATCTATCTAAGTGAGTCAAAGCCATGAAGACGGAGTTTGAAAAACTGCACAACTCTGACTAAACAAAAACAATTTACACCATATCCAATTGATAAAATATAAGTATGTAAATTCAGTATTAATACAAGTTTAAAAAACAAAACAAAAACAATTCCTGACCTTCCAGGCTCTATATCACCCTATGAAAACTGATTTTCTGGGTTGGCCATCATGTTTAACTTGTAAAGCAGTGAATTGCAGCAATGCATTACTGAGCTGATTATGCGCATTTATTGCCCAATTAAGCATTCAAACACAGGTTGGGGTGTTTAATCTGGTTTATACAAGAAAAAGAGTTCATTTGCACACAGTGCCACTTCTTGGGTTTATAACTGTTTAGTGAAAAGTTCGGGTTTAATAGCATAGTGAATGAAAATTACTTAAAAAAATTAGGCGAAAGTACAAATAAAACCATCAATTTTTTAAAGTCTTCCAAAGGCCATTTCCATTCATGGAGCGAAGTCAGGTGAAGTTTAGACTCCAACTGGGCTCATAAATATGAGCTATAGCCTGTGATAAATAAAGGAACTTGTTTTCTCAGATGTTCATGAAAGGTGAAGAACTCCTACAAGAAGTTGAAGAGCAGGTGAGTGGGGATGAGGATGTTGAAGCGCGCCAAACGGTACATTGGTATGATATGGAACACCGGCCTTAAGAAAATAAGGAGGGGAAAGGATGAAGAAAAAGAGTATCAATCGATAGGGTTAAATTATTCATCGTCATTAATTATCGATCGCTTTCCGCTGCCGGCTCGTCCGCCTCGCGCCAGAGTTGAAAGGAGGGAAAGCGCGCTTTATTAAAACCGGCTCGAGCCTCATTGTTTCATGTCCCGCGGCAAAGAAAAAGCTCGAGTTTGGATCTGCCCGCGCCAGTAGAAAAACACACACACACACACACACACACTCACACACACACAGCTACTCCTTCCTTTGCTGTCTCCTCACCTCACCCCTCACAGCCCCCCCACCACCTATCTCCCTCTCTCTCCCATTCTCTCCCTCTCTCTCTCTCTCCTGACGCGCGGGATGAGCTTTGGGGAGCCTCGCGCGGTGTTCACGGGGCGGCTGTGTCTCGCGTGGATCGATGAGGGATCAATGGCTCGCGCTGACTAATAGCCAGAGAGCGCCTTTGATCTCGCGGCTGAGAGATCAAAACCCGCGCGAGAGGGAAGAGAAATAGGAAAAGAAACTGTGCCGGCGAGCTGACCTTCACACATACTCACGCACACGCGTGATGTGTACGTTAACGCCACGTAGTGCATCACAGCTTTTAGGAATCCGACTGCAGGAAATCCTATGAGCAAAAAAAGCTATATGAGAGATGCGTGGCGAACCGAACCCACGCACTAACACTATATCACACATCTAACAGGTGCGCACAAACCACTCTGAGCCGCTTGTCCTGGTTGCTGCTCCTGATTATTTTGACTTCCCCAAAACAAGGTGATACAGCGAGAACAAGGGAACCATCTGTTGTTTCCACAGAGCAGATGATTGTCCCGTGGGCTTAAATTCACGCCTATTGAGAAGAATAGGTGTGGGTGTATACTACTGTGTGTGTGTGTGTTCAGTTTAAAAGTTAACTACAACGTTAAAAGAAGATGAGTTAAACAAAAAAAGCTCTAAAGCTAAGAAAGAGGTGTTTTTTTGGGGATTTGAATTGAAATTACATGCATAGGCCAAAGTTTTTTTCTTTTTTTTTTTAAAGAACATATCTCTCCAAAACATAAGAGAAGAACAAGCTGCAAAAACAATTGAGCGATGCTTGAAACAGCAAATAATTAAATTTTATTCCTGCTCTCCTTGGATGGTCACCATAGTATGTGAGGGTTCTCATTAAGGAGTTTTAATGTTTGAGTTTAATCAGCTTTTCTAATCTGCACAAGGGATTTCATGTTTTTGTTATCTCATGTCATCTAAACATTCACACAAGGATTTGATTCATTAAAAATAAAAAATAAAACTAAGGGAAGAGTATTAACTTAGAATCATTTACTTTTAAAGAGAGTTACTGATAGTTTAGTAAAGATTTTTTTTAATATACCAAGCAGAAACTTTCATCATTGTCAAAACATATTGCCATATTTTATTTTCTAGTCTAGAGGTTCCAAAACAGGTGGAATAAAAAACAGCATAAACAACCAAAGTATTTGGTTTTGTTAATTTCAAAGAAATTATTTTATATCTTTAAGCACTTTAAGACGTTAGTTTAGTTCAACTTCCGTAGTGTATCATAAAAACCCCACAATGGTTGATCAAGGACCCCAACTGGTAACAACTTCAACTTTGGGAATCAATGTTCTAGGCAGTGGGAAACATAAGGAGAAGAAGCACCAGGCTGAGCACCTCTTCAGTCACTGTCAGCCTGAAATACCTAACCTAATATATTACTTGATTTGTTTAAGTTTTGCTCTATCCTTAGAAAAAGACCAAATGTAGGCATTGTGTTTCCCCCTCTGTATCTAAAGTACAACTCATATCCCTCCAGAGTTGCACCTCCGCCCTCATCTTATTTTGAAAATTCCTCTAGAAGACGTGTTCGGAGGAGCGTGGAACATACTGGGGGTATCTCTGCACTCTCTGCTGTGATTAACAGCTGCATGCTTGCTTATACAGGAACACAAACGAGCAGAGTAATCCCAGTAATGATAGTTTTTCAAAGGAGCGGTCAGATCCCTCTCCACAGTCTTCACCAGAGAGGTAATAAAGGAAAAAGAGAAGGGTTCTGTGAAGGTGACCAGCAGCTCTCAGCTTTGACTTTTTTTCTTTCTTTACTCGCATTTATTTTAATTCAGTTCAATTCAGTTTATTTATATAGCGCCAATTCACAACACATGTCATCTCAAGGCACTTTACAATTTAACCAGATCATAAATTTAAATTGATTCAAAGCTTTCTATCTAAGGAAAACCAGTCAATCGTATCGACTAATTGATTTGATGGCAATCCCTCACACTAAGCATGCTTGTAGCGACAGTGGAGAGGAAAAACTTCTTTTTAACAGGATGAAACCTCCAGCAGAACCAGGCTCAGTGTGAGGGGCCATCTGCCGAGGCAGACTGGGGTTCAAGGAGACAGAAGCAGAGATACAAAAGGCAACTGTAAAAGGTGGCCCCCTCTCAGGAAACACATAGCCAGGCAGACAAACTTCGAGCCAACTCCCATGTCAGAGGATCAAGAGAGCACATCCAGCCAGTCACAGTCAGAGAAACAGGACTACACTGAAAACAGGCAACTAGACTTAAAAGTCTTGGTACGCTGCTTTTTGTCCACTTAAAATGTATTTTCTAGTTTTTATTAACCTTTCAATTAAGAAAATCATGACTTATTTTTATTTCATATTATATCAAAATCATCAATTTTATTCACAGCCCCTAAGTAAACCACCCTTGCTTAAGGTACAGCTGCTATTGTCATCTCTCCAAAACTACATCATATCTCTGACTAAGCCAGTGTCAAAAATCAGATGCAGTAACCCCTTTTTAACCTGAGGAGGGCACCAAACCAGCAGGTTTAGACAAACAGGACTAAAACATGCTACAAATTGTCAAAATTATTCTAGGGACTTTTAGACAAAAAAAAAAATCTATTCATATTTTATCAGCCCTTGCCGTCTGTCTGAATCCAAAACATCATTGCCACAAAAAATGAAACGGTAAAAGCTTCATTTAGATTCACATATCCAGAATGGGCATGTGAGTAAACACAAGTTTCAGAGGCTGATATTTACATTGAGACTTATATCCTTACTTATTACATCATGTGATTCTGTTCTCATCACAAACATTTCTAAATAACACATAGACTGTACAGCAGGAATGTAAACTTGACATTAATAAAAGACTGGGGTCTCATTCATTCATCTATATCCAGCATAAATCACTGCTGTTATGAATCAAACACTTGTTTTGACCCTGAAGACGTGTCAGCTCCCTCACGGGGCAAGACAGAAGCCCACTGGACAGTTAACTGTACAAATGGACATACTCATAGCTGAGCACAAATTAAAGAAATAAATTAACATATTAGTTATATATTTGGACTGTAGGAGGAAGCCTGAGTACCCAGAACCCACGCATGCACAAAAGAAACAAAAGTCCAGGACCTTCTGCTCCCTCGCAGCAGTTAATGAATGAAAACATAAAACTAAATAAATAGGAAACAAAATTTCTTCTGTATTTTGAAAAATTTTGCAGTGGATTTTTCTTTTTTCCTGCTGTTTGCTGTTACTGACATAAGATAAAGGGTTTAGGTTATAGATTTTTTTGCAAAGCCAGAATAAGTTTTTACTGTGTTCATCAAGTTGATAGAGGAGGCTTTTTTTTTTTTTTAAAAAGCATTTGTATCTTTTCACATTTTTACCTAGGTAAATGCACCAATCTAAGCCTCTGTCTCTCCACTTATCCACATCATAACCTTTCCATCTTTCTCTCCTTATCCCTCCTATTCACCCCCCCTTCCCCTCTTTGGTCAGTGAGTCTCTCTATATCGCTCTCACTTCCCGAATTAACCACTCAAGAAGTCACCACCGACTCAATCAATAGCTCATACATAAACCCTGCTATAATCGCTCCCTCTGCCTGTCTGTCTACCCCCCGTCCTCCTCTCACCTCATTTCTTCTTCTTACCCCTTTCACTAACACACTTTTCATGCACCCCTTCCCTTTCGTTTTTGTCTCCCCTCTTTTACACGTCTTCAAAATGAAAAAATTGATGGTTCTCCCCTTTTATAACCATCTAATCTTTGACATATAAAAGTAATCAGTGTTTTTGTTTTTCAGTGCTGTGTCAGTTTTGCAAATGAACCTGGCAGACTAACAAAAAAGACCCGCCGCCTGTCGCTATCATCACCTACGGGCTGAGCTGCAATGTTTCCATCAATGGATATACCAATCAGCCAACCTTTTAAGACTATGCACTTAAATGACCCCATGGGATGTCATAGTATCACTTTAGCTAAGGATGTAAGAACCACATTTAGTTAACATCTAAAGAGTGAGAAAGTAAAATTATTTTTAGTGTGCATTTGTAATCTTCCAGTTTTTAAATCTTCAAACAAATTTTAAGTTAGCCTACATAATAGCCACCTGTACGGTAAGATGTTAACAGGCTGACATGATTTAAAACAAGTTCAGAGAGGACAAGGCTCACTCCTACAGAGAGGGGTAAATCAGAGAAACCTCTTGCATTTGGGTGTTGAGACGATGGAAGTGTCTGCTGCAATCCTGACCTTGACCCCATTGGCTGTGCAGTTCATCCTACAGTGATTAACAGCCTAATTGGTTGACTTGATACAAATGCTCTTTGAGGAATAGAATGGCATCCCGCAGCAGCGTGTGACCAAGCTGGTAACTAGCATGAGAGGTAGTTTGCAGGTTGCTGTAGTTGTGTACGGTCGTCCAACAGACTAATGGGAAATCTGATGTTTTATATAATTATTTATTTTATTGTTAATAAGTCATTGTTTCTTTTTGCTCAGACGAAGCTACAGTTTATTTTAATGGCAGAAAGAAATTGGTCAGCTTTTTAGAGGTACAACCCACATTCTCAACTGTGCTTCTTAATCCACTAATGAGTTTTAAATAAGAAATGTAGCAAAGTTTTGAGGGAAATATATACAGTAAACTGGTGGGGAGTATCTAGTAACTTTTATTTACATTGCATTCATTGCTATGGCCTAACCCTGTCCCTAATGATGACACTAACTATTACCAGCACATACTGTACCTAACCGTAAACCTAAACTGAATAGTTCTAACCCCCACCCCAAAAGAGAACTACCCATGGGAACCAGTCCTTTGTCCTCCTAAGTACATATAAGTCCTTTAAATGTAGAATATTTCCAATATTCAATATATTACAGGGTATCAAAAACATGGTCACACATATGCCCCATCTACACTACCCCTCAGAAATCAATCCGTGCCATGTTCGGACAGAGCTTGGATCAGTTAACCATGCCGAGCTTCGTTCTTACGACCATTTACACATCAGGCTAGCACAGTCCCTAGGCTCCTATCGACGGTCAACCATAGTACAGCTCTCAATGGAGGAATTATGCTGACAAAAATAGCGGCGCCCATAATATTCAGGAGCTTATGCCTGGATAGCATCCTCTGCCCAAATTTCAATGAAAACCTCGGTCCAGCACCATCACAGGTCACAAAACACTCTTTTGATCCCATTTATTGTTAATAGGCAGAGAAAAAGTTCCTGTTGTGAACAGGTAAAGAGATCTGTAAATTGCAAAGCCAGAAATGCTGGAAAACCTGCAAAATCAGTCAGCTGACTGTGAGTAGGAGATGATGCGGTCTGCTATACGCTCTTTGTTATCAGAGAACCAATCCACCATACTGTGAACTGTGCCAAGCCCTAATGTTGAACTAGTACTAGATTTAGCGCGGTTCGGTTGTGTCTGGCACGGCTGACACAATCACTTACACTCAACAGTCAACTGGGTCACCGTGCTCGGATCGTTCTTGGCACGGTTTCAAAAGGGTGTAAATGGGGCTTTATATTCTTTTTAATCTGGGTACAGATTTTTCAAAAACTGAAATAGCTATTCTCCTCTCTAACCATCCCTCCAAAACTTTTGGGTGCCCATTCTTAGCAGCCACTTACTGAGTGGTACTTCTACTGAGTGCCTTTGGGACAGGCTTTCAATCTGTTCAATTCAAATTCAATGCATGTTCCAAGTTCATTCTATTTCATCAAATACATTGCCAACAATAGCCCGGTCCACTGTCCTTCCAGTTATATAGTTATACTGCTTCCATTTGGCAAAGTCTAACGTTCAGCCAACTGGCAAGTAACTTTTTTTATGGAGCATGGATGCATTGCTTCATTCACCATCTCTAAGTTTCAATGATTCAGGGGAACGGAGTTGAATCCTGGTTGCGTCAGAAGGGGCATCCGGCATAAAGACGATGTCTGTCAGCTACTTGTAATGACTTTCTACGGCAACCCCTAAATAGACAAACAAAAATGTTTATTGAGGTATTCAACAATCTTGGCAAGTTCTTAAAGCTTGAAAACAACCGATGACCATCAAGAGCATCATCTCGATCAGCATGAATAAATCACTTCAGGCTCTTAACCAAAATCAGATTTTCCAAGATCAAATGAATGATGAGCTAGCCAGCTGAAAACCAATACAGCTTTGCTGAACATAATGCATCATTTCTAGTAAATTCTTGATGCCCTTTTTGGAGTAATTTCAAATCCTTTGGTTTCACCATTGTCTGTAGTCCTTCTGGGACTTGATATTTGTGTAGCATCACTATAAAATTTATTGCAGGAGTGCAGTAATTCCTTTAAGTGCAAGGGCACCATCAGCCCATGTTAGCGTGTCCAGCCAGAATGGGTCTTGTATTGCGTTATAGAAAAGACAAGGAGACATCAATATTGCATTATCTCATGTTTAACTGCGAGACACAGTTGTTTTGGGGGCCTTAAAGATATTGTATTACCAAAGGAGATGCAGGCAAAAACATATTACACACATACACACAAACATATGAAAAAAAGGGAATAATACACAGAGAATTTTAAAATTATAAGGCCTCCACACACCCTGTACACTTTCCCCCTTCCATCTCTATCTCTCTTTCTCTGTTTCTTCCCTCGCTTCTCCTCTGACTCTCCCTCCAAAGTCTTTGATTCGTCCGTACGGTTTGATCTGCGAGAGAGCGAGTTTTGTAAACACATTTTTCACGATCATATAGCCACGGGCAAGGGGAGCGTGAGGCGCGGAGGAAGAAGAAGGAGAGACTCAGAGAGAGAGAAAGAGGGTGTGTGTGTGTGAGTGAGTGTGTGTGTTGGAGAGAGAGAGAGGGGGTTACATTTAATGAGAGTGCAGGATGGAAGGATAGACTGACAGAAAGTGCAAGGATGGAGTCTGAAATTTGGAATGACTGCAATAGAGCATGTACGAAGAAGACACAGACATGTTAAAAACGCACACACACACACATTTGTGAGTTGGGGCGATAGTTTTGAAACAAGCAAAGCATCACAGAGGTTGACGAAATGTGAAGCAACAAGAAGAAAAAGCAACTTATTCAGTTTTCCATATCATGCAGAGAGCTGTGACAAGACGAACACATTGTCTGCCGATGTGACACTTCCTCATGCCACCAAAGGAGGGTAAAGATTCACAGATATTAAAATTATTCACACTTTTTGTATATGTGTGTGGGGATAATTTTTGAAAACAAAATCCTGATTAGGATGAAGATGATTGAGCTAAATATTTATTTTTGCAACAACAAAAACCTCTGAAATTCTGTTTTTTAAATAATTTTAAGTTCATAAGTGACCCACCGTCACACAGTAAAATTTACACTAAAGTAAATAAGGGATTATATTCTACCAGGAAAAAACAGTCTTTCTGTCAAACTGTTCCTAAAGTTATCTGGCTTTATGATGCATAGAATAAGGCTGTGGTCCTACCACTACTGCTGCACACTGCCAGTCAGATGGCTTAAGTTTGGAAACATGCTATTGCCTGCTCTAAAGTAAGTAATTTGTCCATTCTGAAACAACTATCTGGCCTTGCATTTGAAGGGGGCAAAATATGGGCGTCACAGGTCCAAAATTTCTACCCGAACAGACAGCCTGACCATCTCAGCTTGGTATACTTATAAGATTCAAATAAGGGGAGAAGGAAAACAGTTTGTGCATTAAACATTCTCTTAATTCGGAGATCGGATTTCCATAAATGTTGCTAAACAGATGTGGCACAATAAAAATTGAACAGATTGCCCTAGCAGCAACAATTGGCTGCACCAAGAATCATATGGATATTTTTATGTTTTCAACTTATTTTAATGTACATGCTAAGACTTCCAGACACTTCTCAAAGGTATAGATCTATTCTATTCTATTTTATTTTATTCTATTCTATTCTAGTTGTTATTTTAACAAATTTAAACAAAAGTAATTAGATGTTTAGGATGCAGTGAAACATTTTGGACTGAATTTTAAACGTTTCTTTGTGTTTTTTTTTTTTTTGTTGTTGTTTTGTTTTGTTTGTTTTTGCAATTTTACAGATGATTAAAACGGTTATAGAATTTGTCAGAAGAATAAAGATTTCTGGCAATACCGCAGTTTGGCTTTTCTGGACGCGGCCCTGCAATTTCCTGGCTGTTACTCAATTAATGCAAAGTAGAGCAGATCTTACAGACAGTGCACGTGCAGGACGCATCTCATTTGTTTCTGATGAACAGAAAAAAGAAAAAGAAAATAATGGTTTGAAAACAGATTAAGGAGCCAGCCAATAAAAACGTCGGTAAACAAATAAACGCACGGAGGTGCAAAGCTGAACTAATAAAAGCGCGGGGCTCCCATTCCTAACATACTATACAGCTTTTTTCCCACTTGGCTGGAACACTTTGG
>NW_015150530.1:1639027-1667043 GCF_000732505.1 Cyprinodon variegatus
AATAATAATAATAATAATAATAATAATAATAATAATAATAATAATAATAAATTAATCAATTTTATCTCGCGTCCATCTTAAGATCAGTTTGTTTCTGTAAAGACTTGAGAAATAATCCTTTAAAATTAATTCCCCTGCGCTGATTGTTAAAAAATAAATTTCTTTTCATTTTTCTCTTCCTTGTATTTTTTTCTTCTCCGTTTTTAATGCTTTTTAGAAATAATAAGAGTAGCTGCGAGCGGTTGTAAAGTCGGTTGTCAGGATTTATGTGCGTTTGTGTGTTTTAGTGTGCGCCTACAGAGCGGCGGTGCAGCGTTTCCTCTTCCTCCTCTCTCTTCCCTTTCTTCTCTGTCCGGGGAATTGTTCTCAACGTCCACAAACACACTGCAAATACCCGCCGGCCCAGCGGCATCGATTTCTAATTAGACGCCAGGATAATCGTTGGAGAGAGATGAAAAAAAGAGAGGAAAAAAAAACAGAAGAGAGTGATAGAGTGAGTAAATAAATATACAAAAGAATTGGAAAGCAGATTAACTGAATGCATATTAGCAGGAAGAAGAAAAAAAACAATAGATGCAAAAGGTGAATTTGGCGGATAAATGTTGCGTGAACTTGAAGGGGAAATGAAGCTTTTTATACATGAAGGGACGCAGGCCAGAGCGAAGCGGATTTGGGAGGATTGGTTTTGGACATTATGGGAGTCATTTTTAAATGCAGAAAAAAAAACTGATGAAAACAGAAACTATAATAAATCAACTTTGGATGTTCATAACCTTATAGTTATAACACAGATTTTACAGAACTCATACAGAGTGGGAAACAAATTAGAATAAATACTAACTAGAATAAATCAATCCTAAAAATGGAACAGATCAACTTTGAGTTAGATCATCCAACTTCTCCCTATAAATTTCCTTCCTCTTGTCCCCCTCCTTCTTTCTGTCTCATGGCAGACCGAGGTGACAAGATGTGGGGGTTTTACTTTAATTAACGTTTTATCATCATCAGAGTGGTGCCTCGCATTTTACGCGCTCTTCTCATGCTGCTGCGTCTCCCATCCCTCCTCTCCCTACATCCATCACCCCCCTCCCCCTCCCTCTCTCTTTCTCATCCTCCCTCATTGCCCTCCCCTCTGGTGGCATCACCTCCTATGTTTTTGGTCTATTTAACACTTCACCATACACCATATACCACTCAACCTTTCCCTCACTCAATAACAGCTCAACACAGATCAATTGGATCACATAATGTGATTCCCATTTAATGGCTTTGGAAATTCTTAAGACTCTGTGAAAAACAACAATAAAAAATACAACTTATTATATTGAAATGCTGCAGACATACCAACAATAAAAACGGTTGTCACTTTGTGATTTCAAATGATTCTATTTTGCACATAAAAAATAAGCAACATGAGTTCTCATGTTTGCAGAGCTGCATATTTCTGCAATTACAGGCTTAATCTCCAGCAGCATTTCCCACTATACTGGACTATGTGGAATGCATTGGTGAACATCAGTTTTAAAGCTAGTTGGATTGATATTCTGAGACTTTGCCTGGACCAAGTAAATAAACTAAACTAGTCCTAGCCATTATGGTAACTCTGGTTTATGTTTAAGGTTGTTGTCTTGATGGTGGGTGAACCTTTCCACTAGCATTAACAGTGCATTCTAGGACTGTATTGGTTTTTTGGCTCCTTCGATCTAACAACCAGCTGAGCTCTTTTTTGTACCTGCATGCTGAAGCTAAGCATGCCCAAAACATAATGCTGCCACCACCATGTTTCACAGTGGGTATGGATTTATGCAAATAATATGTATAATTGTTGTGGTGTTAATAATGTGTAACACTCCTGTTGAGAGATTATTTCATCCGAGCAGCAGATCTCTGAAGCTCCCCCAAAGTTACCATAAGCTACTTCTGATTAATTAGCAGTGTCTTTATGATGCTGTATGTTAAGCTATTTTATGTATGCAATCTCTTAGGACTTTACACAACCCACAACCAAAGAGTCATGGTTCTTTTATCTTTACAGTACTTTCCATTGATTGCCATAAAATGATATTGGCTATCCGAGAACCTTACTGTAACCATTATCGATACCTAACCATAAACATCATCTCAGATATATTCACACCTTAATCCGAATCCTAAACATTGACCCAAGCAGAGACCCCTTCTTTATGGGGACCAATTGTCCTGTAAGTCCAAACAATGCATATTTATGGGAAATTTGGCATATGGTCCCCGCAAAGTAACTAACATGCATCCACAAACACACAGTCACATTTTACATACATCTGACTCATGAAGGCAGTTCTGAAAGCAAGTTACTGACTTTGTTTAAGGAACGAGAGAATTAGATTATGTGATGGATGTCAGTGAATAAAACCAACAACAAGAGGTTCTTTAACTGTTTTATCTATAATAATATTATAGCTGTAAAAATAAAAAACAGTATTGCGGTCAAGTAAGTAATGACATCTGTTTACTTTATAAACTAGTAAGAACCATGTATTCCTTTAAGTGAGTCTTTCAACTTGAGCTTAAGAATTATGAAAGTTTACTCAATAATTTTCAGACTTTGTTACTTTTCTGCGCTTGTGTGAGAGACAGAAAGAAAAACAAATCAAACAATGATCAATGATTTAAAAGAAGGGAATGTTTTGCACATTTTCTTAACCAAAAAAATCTGAATTTACAACTTCATACTCAGGTTTAATAGCTTTCGTTGTAAACTAATGAAAAGAAAATTGGAAATAGTGGTTTTAAAATGTATCAAATAAAAAAAAAAGAGTTATATGTCAATGAAGAAACTGTACTGAGAGCATAAAAAAAACTAAACTACGCTTGAATTAAAGAAACAAAAAAAAGGTCAAAGAAATGATTGATCAATTCAAAGGAAGGATTATGCTAACTGATTGCTACAATCCGTATCTGTGCTGGGAAGTATCGACAGAGCTTTCAGTAAAACCTGTCTGTAATTGATTTGTGTCAGAGAAATTTGCTATGGCTGCTGCTTTACTGACAACACAGATACATTTTGACACATTTTTTTGTACAGATAAAAGATGCTTTATTTACACTGGAAAAACACAAACTTCTTAGAGATAAGACTCTTAGCTAACACTAGAGCAACGAGAGCCATTTATCTAGGTTTGCTAACATCTTAGGATATTGAAAACTGTATGCCTCCACCTTTCAGGTGCTTTTTTAAAATTTAAACATTAGGATATCTATATTGCACATATTCAGGAGGGCCCACAAAAACACAATAACTAATTTTAAAGCAAATGAAAACCTCAATCCAAAGAGAATATCTTAGAGATATTAAAGTTATTTGCTATTATCTAGTATTTTACTACCATTTTTTTTATATATAAAAGTGGAAACTCTGAAAAAGGGATCAATAAAACCATAAAACTTTACAGAACACAATAGTACTGAATCCCCCTGGAGTTAGTTTATAAAGGCTGGGTTTTGATGAGATGCTGGGAAATGGCAGGTGTTACATGAAGCAAATACAAGATGGGAGAAATGAGAAAAGTAAATGCAGTTAGGACTCGTGTGGTTCAGTGAGATCTGGGCGTGACTCACACATGGCCTGCGACTCAGCATGGAGCGCTCTGATAGTTTAAAGAGTTTAAAACACTTACAGTGGTAACCGGATTTGTAGCCTTGCGGGGTTAAGAACTTGATGAAATCCGCCTTGTCTGCAGGGAGTACAGAGGTGTGCGCTCACATACAAATTGCCACTGATAAAAAGAGAAAGGGAAGCTGCACTATCACAAACCAAAAAAAAAAGCTCTTCACTCCCATTCCGGCTCACACAAAATACTACCAATAATGTACCTAGACACCACACTGGGGTCCATAAAGAACCCTCAGTCTGCAACTGGACTGACCTGAAGAGGTGAAAGCAAGCAAGCTGAACTATTGAATTACACAAAAACAAGATGCAGGAAACATGTAAATGAAATATAATCCTTACAGAACTATGAAGATATGTGCATGATTGTGTAAAGTAGGAAAGAAAACCTAGATATTGTTTCACATCAGTCTATTGTGAAGCAAAAAGAAAGCTGAAGTTAAGTAAGTAAACTTTATTTGTATAGCGCTTTTCACAGAGAAGGGTCACAAAGTGCTTCACATGATAATACATAACGATACCAGTAAAAACAGCAATGTCTTAACAAGCAAGATAAAAAAAAAATATATACCTCAAACATATTAAACAAAGTTTTAGGTGATCTAATTAACACTTAACAAACCTTTTTGAAACCATGCTCAACCTAACTTTAACCACTTTATAAAAATCCTGTGGATCCTCAAACAATATATGAAATCTATATAAATATATGTGATCTTATATTTGCAATATTAAAAATATGTTCTGTTTAATTGCCTATTATGAAGCATGTGCCCCAATGTGATCTAGGACACAGAGAGCCTGGATTTGAAGGACTTCTCTCCTAAAATCTTCCTGGATTTTTATAATCTTAGGACACCATTCACTGGGCTAATCTATGCTATGCTACACGCTACACTTATTCTGTTAAGAGTAGGATCAAATGTTATTAATAGATTTATTTTTTTTAAGGAAGAACTGACAATCATTAGTGCAAATAGTGCCCAACTATGTCCATAGAGTAACTATTATTTGGTCATTTTAGACAAATGCTCTTAAGTCTGCTTGTTTTTCACTATAATGGGTAAAAAATGGTAATGTACCTTTGCCTATATAGCACTTTTTCAAGTCAAGAGACTTGACCAAAACACTTTATACTACATTCAGTCATTCACACATTCAAGCACACCCTCATGGTGGCAAGCTACATTGTAGCCACAGCTGCCCTGGGGCTCACTGACAGATGCAAGGGTGCCGTAAACAGGCGCTGCCGTGCCCTCTAACCACCATCAATAAAACATTTCTGAAAATTAACATTGTTTATAAATAAATTCTTTAAAATAAATCCCTCTTTCTCTCTTTTTCTTAACTGTTGGTGCTAAGCTGGCAGTTGGTTCCCTCCAAATAGTGAAATAGTGCTGCACAGCCTGTCATATTTCTTATGGCAAAAGGCAGCATATTTCTGTGTGATTGTTACGTTTTTATTTTCGACAGTGTGTAACTGAGAAACACGATATTGAGATTGAAATCTATATTTCCATTGAAAAAGGCTTAAATGAATTACATGTTGATAAATTTATCTCAAGAATTATGCAACAAGCCCTTCACACTTTAAAACCAGCCTTGATTTAAACATCAAGTTAACCGAGCACACAGACATGGGCACAAGAAAGACATCTTAGAAAAAAATGTTAGAATTAAATCTGTAGAGGATGCATTCTGAATCAAGAGCTCAAAGCATTAATAATACAGTGGAAATCTTTACCTAACCTCATGATTTTGTAATAATGCCTCCTGTTTTGTTTCAGTGCCATTGATGAGACAGGGTTGGGCTGCCACTGCAGCAAAACTCATATTCACTCACCCACACCAGACACACAAAAACACCTTGAATCAATCTCTCCATCTTTCCACGTTTCCTCCTTCGACACACTAACAAATGTACACACACGTTCGGTGCCACGGCCCCCGTCGGCCCCCACTCGCGGCGTGTCAAATCGAATCTCCACCTCGGTGCATAGTACACCTGCTGTGCCGGCATATAATGCGCTGCATACAGTGAGCCTACGATGACGGATTACTGAATTAGACCAATAATGACAAGTGACACTTCTGTTACCGCTCTCTGAGCCACTGCAGTGAGCAGGGGAGATGTGTAAATAAAGAAGTAGACACAGTGGTAGAGAGAAAGTGTGAGAGAGGGAGAGACTTGGACAGGGAAACGGGTGGGAAGGAAAAAGAAAACAACGGCTCAGAGAAATAGGAAGTCATGGAGATGGATTGGGAATTTTCAGCCGGTCCTCTAAAGTAAATAACTTATGTTTCACTGTCTTCAATTCTCTTTTTCTTGTCTCTCTGGTTCTGTGTTGGCAATCGGTTGTCATAGCGTCATTACGGCAGCTCAAAATAGATACACAAAAAAACCTGCCGAGATAAACTTTTTTCTCTCCTAAATCCAACTCAAAAACGTGAATTATAAAAAAATCGTGGATTAGGAGGACCTCTATGCCAGAATGCAGACTGGAAATTAAAGGGCCTTAAATCCTTGTGGTTTCCAACAAACCTCAAGGATTTAATCACATTAAATGATATATCGTTTTCTAATTTCTTGACTTTGTGAAATAGCTCATCTTAGTCAGGATGGTTGGAGAACAGACGGACTTTGACTTGGCCATTCTAACAGGCAAAGCTTTAATCGCCATTATATTATCAGCTTCCAACCTCTTTGAAATCCATGGTAAGAACAAGTTTCCCACAGTATGATGCTCTCACCACCATGTTTTACAGTGTCCTTAGACTGATAGGTCTGCTTTTACGTCTCACCTGTTGATCTCACCAATGCATCTTCTTCTACACATGGTCAATCTCCCCTACATAGAACCTTTAAATGGGACATTGTTTTCATTCAGCAATGGATTTCTTCATGGTGCTTTTTCTGCAAAGGCTATAGTTATGGAGTACATTAAAAACCGTTTTGATATCAACAGGCAGTGCCACCTAAACTGCGAATCTCTGCAGGTTGGGTCAACCATAATAAAAAAAAAAAAATGAGAGCTTGTTGCTTCAGAATAGCAAACTGTAAAAGATCCAAAAGGTGTTGAGATTCTTTTTAGGCCTGTGAAAAACTTTCTAGGACCGAAAACGTAGAACTCTTTAGAGAAGTCCTGATCCCATTTCCCAATAAATAAACATGAAATTCCAGCTAATTTGTGAGTATCTACTAGTTGCAGATTAGAACTGTGCACCTGCAGGATGTCTGCCCCCCGATGGAACCAGGCCTCCACAGGCCTGTGTTCAGGATGCAAAGTGTGCCAAATGAGAGAGAGGAGGTGCAATCCTCCTTGGGAAGGCATGAATAAATCAGTTACCACCCGGTGCCTCTTCACTGCAGAAGAGGAGCACACTTGCAGCAAGATGCAAACAAACACATGCATTAATTCATTCATGCACTTGTGCAGAAGTAAAACAAAGAAAATACAGAAAGCATTACAGGTTTAAACGACCAATAGATAGATACGTTTTTTCATTTCTGTGACCTTTGAGGTCTTCAGTTCAGCTGTCAATCTCAACATTCTTATTGCATTCTCTCATAATGGAAAGCCATTTGGGAATATGAGCGTGCCAACCCCTCAAGCCAACGTGCCAAATAAGAGTTTGGCTCAGAGTTGATGTTCAAAACCTGCACCTTCTGCACATGCCTGCAGTTGGCAGAAGAAACAAGATCAGAGACCTGCAGGACAAGAAGTGATAACTGGGACAGTCAAGGATAGAGTGGAAGCACAACTGGAGCAAAGGACCCGGGGAGCCCAGAGGAAGCGCGACAGAAAGAAATATTGACAGAGCCTAGATATACACATAAGTCACCCGACACGACCTGCTCTCTGTATTTTATAGAGCCGCTCTTTGCTGGCGGAACAGCATGACAGCCCAGTTCCTTCATCGGAAAATATGGTCCCTCTCTACCTTTCCGCCTCTCACTGGGCTATCACTCCTATTTTCTGTCTATCCCACCTGATATCATTCTGTCAGCTCCCTGCAGTGGCCCCTTTCTTTCATCAGGCCAATTATTTCTCCTCAGGCTTTTATTGGTGCTCTACGTTCACTCGTCATGGTTTACTCCCCTATTTCTATCCCGTTTAATGTCGCTCTCTTAATCCCCTCTCATTTACTCCCATCTGCCCTGGTTTACTTCCTGTTTTTTCACTCCTGAAGCTCTCGCCATGTGTTTTCCCATTTCCACTTGCAATTTCTGTTTTCCTCATTTTTCCTGATTCCCTTCCTCTCAGCTATCTATTCCATTCATCCCTTTGCTCCTGTTTGTGCCACTGAACATCACCATCTCTCTTTACCTTATGGCTGTCATTCCCATCTCACATTTTTCCCTTTTATATTTCCTCTGACCTCCCAGTGAAGTTCCTTCCTTTTTCATCACGATTTCGCACTTTGTGTCTTCAAGCTTTAGGATCTGTTTTCACTTTAACTCTTTCATGCTTCAATCTCTGCAGGTCCAATTCAACACTCTCCATCATATCTTCCCAAGACCTTTTTCCTTTTAACAGTGACTAGCAAAAGTATGCAATACTTTTTCACATTTTGTCATGTTGAAACAACAATTGTAAATGTATTTTATTCTGATTTTACATGGTAGACCAACATAAAATGGTGTGTAATTATAAAATGGAATAAAAATAATATTTATTTTGTTGACCATCTGAAAATTGAAGTGTCCACATGGAATCTGTCCCCAAAACTTAAATACTCTATTGAACAATTACAGCCCCAAGTTTTTTATGTAATAAATGTCTTCTTTTGTAAATCCATATTTCCCTCCACCATGTCTTATTTTTGGATTGTTTTAAGCTCCATCTACCTTCCTATGGACTCTCAGTATCCTGCCAAAGAAAAGGCATATCAGGCCGAAAATTCCACTTCTGGACTCATTCAAGGGTAACTATTTCAACTTTTTTTTTGGTATCCCCCAAATGAATAGTTGAAAACTGCAAATGGGACTTGTGACCAGATTTGTGGAGTGCACAGCCTAACTAATAATCTTCTTGTCAACTGACTGCATTGCTATAAACTGTGCCACTGCCTTTACTTAAAAAAATAACAAATTGGCTGCCATGTTGATTTCTACACAAAATTGCTTATGTGTCCTGTGTGAATGTGAGAAATAATGTTTTTCTTCATATTGCTTTAAACTTTTTGCCAAAGTAAGACGGGTAGTTTTTCCAAATCTTGATGTTTACAGACTGCATATGACAATGAATAGAACATTTAAAAGTGGAGACATTTCTAGTTTTTTTGGAAGAAGGTACGAGATCAGAAGTAAGTAAAGTCTGAGATTTGAGGATGGATGAATGATAGAGGGATCAGGGAGGTCACAGGTCAAGGAGGCCACTGAAAGTGCAACAGCTGGAGAAAAGAGTGAAGATAAAGAAAAAGATGTTAGCATAAATGGTGAACATGTTAAGATTTTAGAGTCAAAGAAAGAAAAAGAAAACAATGAATCGGAAAATGATCAAGGAGAAAAGAAGGAACAGCCAGAGAATCCAGCCTGTCCAGCAGGACCATCTTAAAATGTAATTATTCTCCAGTGCAGAGATATTTGATTTGCTTTTCATTGTGAAATGTTTTTCCATCCAGTACACTAATTGTTGCCTTTAGCTTTCCTGAACGAGATGGCTGAAATCAGTCCAGTATGGTAACTGAAGGTTTTTTTTCTGAATTTGGCTTCTATATTTATTCATGTATTCTATAAAGCATTTGATTTTATGGTCCACATGTACCTAAAATGTGTCCTTGTTCCTTAGAAAAGAAAAGCCCATTGACAAACTGTTGATTCCACTTACATTTGAAAGATTTCTAAGGTGTTTTGATGAAGAGGTGCAGCTTGCTCCCTGCCTGCACATTCTGGGCCTTCCTGAAGTTTTTAGTTGTATCATGACAACATATGGAAAATAGGGGGATGAGTACTTTTTTAGGAGACTGCTCATCCAGGTATTACCTCCAAGTTCCTAATCCCCCCATCTTTATCTTTTCATGTCATTCTTCCCTTTTTTTCCCTCCTTTCTCGTCTCTCCCTCTGCATTCCCGCCGGCCCTCCCTCTCTCCTCCGCAGCCCGAGCTCAGAGCCGCATGTGTCGGAATCAATTAGGGCTGAGAGCCATCGCGGCCGCTCTTTCACGGAGGTAAATATTAAACTGCACCAAGCACCGAGGAAGAAGAGAGGATGGGAGGGTGGGAGGTGGAAGGGGGAGAGAAGAGAGAAGGGAGCCCTCCGTCCCTAATCCACCGCATCGATCAGGCGGGGATGAGGGTAATATATTATTTTGACAAGATACGATCCTCCGACGCGCACCGCTATCCCCGGCGATCGATTTCTTTTTTTCTCTCCTTTTTTCTTCCCCTTTCTCCCCCTCAGTGAGTGGGACAGAGTTTGTGTGGAGCTGTGTATGTGTGTGTGTGTGTTCTCGGCGTGTGTTTGTGCACTGGAGTGTGGATGGGCGACAATGGGAACAGCATTAGGAAATGTGTGGAAGAGATGGGGATGAAGCGGCTGGTACAGGTCTGCGCTTTTACAAACAAGCTCACGTCTAAACAGCTAAATCACACTTTCACTCAAAGACGGATCGTTGGGAGAATCAGAAGATTCTATTTTCTGTTTAGTTTCTTGTGGATATGCACAGAGGGCCGCATGGAGAGGGGCAGCGGGGATAGTGGCAGAGTTAGAAGCAGGGCTGACCTATTGTAAAGTTAAGTGCCCCCCTCCTCTATATCGCTTTGTAAACTGTGTCTAAATGCTAAAATCCTGGATCAATTTTATTTTATTCAACCTCTCCCCCCCATCACCTCCATCTGGCCCCTGCTGTCCTTCTAAAGAAGCATGCTGTCCTCTGCTGATGGAGGGCGGATATGTGAGAAGATTTTGTGGTTGCCAGCATATTTGCATCATTACATATGGACAACCATTAAAAAAAAAACATATCTTCAAAGCATGCAATGTAGAAAATGGCAGACCTAATTTTTCTCTGGCTAAATATCTGTAAAGACACTCTTTTTGTAACTCTAAGAAACTTTGGCATCCTCTATCATTTGAGCTCCTTATTTTGTTTTGCTCACTAAATCCTGCTTCTTCTTAAATAAACCATTCAAATAGAGTTAAACAATGGAAAGGGTTACTATATTATCACCAAAATATGAATTTTCCAAAGCAAACTTGTATATTAGCAGCTAATATGTGTGCTTCTGTCTCCTTTAACGCCAGTTGGCCTCAGCAGATGGCCGCTCACACTGAGGCTGGTTCTGCTGGAGGTTTCTTCCTGTTAAAAGGGAGTTTTTCCTCTCCACTGTCGCTACAAGCATGCTTAGTGTGAGGGATTGTATTTGAGCCAACGAATCAATGCAATCAACTGGTTTTCCTTAGATAGAAAACTTTGAATCAATTTGACTGGATGATCTGGTTGAACTGTAAAGTGCCTTGAGATGACATGTGTTGTGAATCTGGCGCTATATAAATAAACTGAATTGAATTGTACATTTGAAAGTAAATATTCTCAGTATAACTTTTTTAGTAAAATATATATTAAAATGCAACATATATATTGTGATCTGGTTGTTTTCATTTGAAACAGTAAAAGAACTATTGTTAAAGTGGATAAAAGAAGAGTTAATATTGTTGTTTAAATGTTAAACAGTTGCTGAATTTAGTAGTATTTTTATATGCTTGCAGCACAGCAGCCCTCTTTGTTTTTCTGCTCTTAACCAAAGACAAGCTGAATTAATTAGTTTATTAGCTGGTTAATTAGTCAGCTTGTCTGCTTCAACAGAGCCTGGAGTCACTTACCTTACAAACTTTTACAATAGTGACTTGTTGTGACCTTACTGAAATATTTTCTAAAATGCTAATTTCTGCAGCTTTCTAAACATGAAAATCGATCTTTTTAATTTCAGTATAAGAGACGTGTAGAAGCTTTGTTTTTAAAAGCTAAAAAACAGTGCACTGCATCATTAGGATAGGGACTCTACACTCAGTGATAGTAAACTCTGGGCAGTTTAATTATGGTAAAAGTGAGACAGAAAAAAAAAACAGCTATAGATAACTGATTAAAATAGATAGTTTCTCTGTTTTCTCTTGTTTCTGTTTTGCCATTTTGTTTTTTCGCTAATCAAGTTAACATTAGTTTGTGGATTGATTTTAATGTGATATTCAGCAAGACTTTTTTCTCTCTGTTGCCGGATTTTTCCTTTTTGGCTTGTTAAATTCAGGAGGTTGACACAACAACCTTGCAGCACTTGGCCAATCACTTTGTTAAACTACACGGCCTCTGTAGCTGCACACCCAGCCGCCAATGGCTGAACCATATTCAGTGTGAGCCTGGCATCAAAACTAAGGCTGCTACATACTCCAAGAGAACCAAGACATTTATTCTCGCTCCCAAAGCCAGTGACGTCACTGTGTTTTCTTGGTGTTATTTGGGGGGGGGGGCTCCCGGCTTATTCCCAACAGAATATCTGGGCAGGAGGGTTTTTTTTGCTGCGTGTCAGAGTGCTATATTGTAATTCGACGGTAAAGGGGGGAAGATTCCTCTGATATCTGTCGAACTTAACACTGTACATGTACAGTTCAAGTCTGGTGGTTAAGGCAGTTGGGCATGCCACATCTGCTCACTTACACTGTTTACTATATAAATAATCTGAGTGGGGCCATCCCAACCCTTCCTGATTCCCTGGTGTTTTCTGTCTTTCCAAATTGCACCAGAACACATCAGGAGTCCTTTTCTGTCTCCTCCGCTACATTCAGCCAGGCTCTCTGCCTCACATGTGCTGCTCAATCTCCGTGACCTCCTCTCCTGTCCGCTCTCCATGGTCCTTCAATGTGTGTTATAGTGGGATGGCAGCTGAGCTGCAATATTAATACATGGAGGCAAAGTTCTTGTTCTTGCCATCTCAAGAACAAGAACACATTTTTTGGTTCTTGCAGAGTACATAGCAAGCTTCAGATTCTAAGAGCTGTTGTTTTACATTGGAAATCTGAAGGCTGTGAGGCAATGCTCTTGCTATTGTGATTAGATATCTAGTGTGTTGGTAACCTAGTGCTGTAACATATTTTCTAAGTTTGCATGTAGATATTTCAAGCATCACTATGTAGAGCAGTTAAACTTTTCTGGATTCCTTGTAAATAACATTGTATACTAACACGAGGCTATCTGCAATGATTTCCCATAGTTCTGGTCTGATCTAGAGATGATTAAAACGTTAAATTTAATCAAGCTGATTTTCCATTTGTTTGGTAAATTTTTGTGCGATTCACTGCCATTTATAAGTGTTAAGGTTCGTCAACCTTTTATGATTGAGGATATATTATATCCGGTATATTCATAAACGCTCATGGTATAAGTTCGATGAATTAATATAAAAAATGTGCTGATGACACTTCAAGAGACATCAGTCATCACTAACAGAATGCTTCACTTAGTTTTAGTCTTTAATGTTAAATTTTTTTGTGATCCTATGCAAGCTTTGCTCCAATACAAAGTTAATTTTGGCACATTAAGTTCTGTCACTTTGAAAGAAATACAGTGCAATCTGGTTTGAATAGTGTTTATTAGGATTAAAGGGGACTAGTTTATAGTGTTCTGTTGTTTTGGTGCTAAAATGTACCTCTACTAGCTTAATTAATTAGGAAGTATACAATGTCATTAGTCTTACTCTCATTATCAAACATTTGACCTCCTGCAGGGTTGTGGTAGGATATAAATGTGTCGGTGCAGCAGTATTTGAATATAGTTGTGTAAATACTGCAGTACTGATGCCCCTTTGCAGTATGCATAGCATGGGAGGAGGTCAGCGCCAACGCCAAAGAATCTTTGATATGTCTGAAAACGGTAGCCTACCCTAGCTTTGAAACGAAATACCCTAAAGAGGGATATTATTAATCCAAAACAGAGTGTTTTAATTAACAATGTTATATTTAATATATCAAATACAACCCCTTTACGTTATTTCAGGATCATTAGTACTCAATAAAAGGATGATATTTTCATTGAAACTAAATCAGCTAAAAATACCAGCTGTTTAGCCCCGGCAGGGCTCATTATCTTTCTTTGTTTTATGTTTATGCATCCAGCAGTGGCATCAGTGTTAGCATTGTGATCTTTTCTGCATTACAAAGCTACCAGTGGATATTTTTTTCATTTAATCTAAAATACGTTTAAACTGCAACATTACTGCAACTAACAGTTGTTAAAGGAGGCAAAGAAATGCAACGTTTATAACTAAAAACACTAATGAAAGCTTGGATATTATTTCAAATTTGTGCAAATTGTAAAATATCTTTTTAAACATTAGAATCAACCAATTTATAGTGGGTTTTTTTTTCTAACATGTAGTGTAAATTATGTATAGGGGAATACATGCAGCAAGGTTTTTTGTTTGTGAACAGTTTTGCAGTTCCAAAAAGCCAGTAAATGACAAAAAATAAGTCTGAAACAAACAACAAACCCAGCATGGTGACGGTTAACCAGTCTCTTGGATTCTGTCAGGACTAAACATTTCATCTGTGTGCATCATCTCGTTTTGTGTGGACAGCATCAGCTCCAATCTGTCTTTTTAAGCACTTTAGTGACACAAACTCACTCCAGTCATGCACACAACGAGGCGCCCAACAACAACAAGTATCTTCCCTAGCAGAAAGGTCCATCCAAACAAGTGCGACAACACCCGCTGCTTTCTTGTTCTGCTCACTCTCACTTTTCGTCCCCCACTTTCTCTGTTTCTGCCCGCTGCAACTTAGTTTTCCTCCTTTCTCTTTCTGCCCGCTCTCGCTTTTATTGTGCCATTTTCTGCCACTTTGGTCCACGAAGGAGAGGCCGTAATGCAATCTCTCCCCCTCTCCGTCCCCTGCTGTGAGGGAGAGTAGCTTGGCCTGTGTGTCTGTCCAGAGAGAAGTGTATGTGGAGGGGGGGGACGGGGTCAAGGTGAGCTCTAATACACTATTGATCTGCTCCAATTGAAAACCTGATGGAAATTTTACCCCCCTTCTTCTCCTTTCCTCCTCATCCCTCTCTCACCCCCCCTTCTCTCTCTGTTTTCCCTTTCTTCTACCCCCCTCTCTGTTTCTATCTCCCACTCTTCCCTTATGTCTTTTTTCCTTTCCTGTGTGTATCCTCCCTGGTGTCTGGAGTCTTCCTCTTTTTCAGCGTCTATCCCCGTTCACTCCAATCTGTTTTCTCTCCCAGCTGAACATCTCTTTCAACCACTGACGACTTTTCTCCCCTGCTATCTATCTTTGAGAAGACCGGCTCTCTGCCTCCACCATCCCTCTAATCATTTCCCCTTTTTTTTCCCTTTTTTTGCTGCTTTTGGTCTCCCCATCTCCCCATTTTTCAAGTCTGGTCCTATCTTTTTCCTTTTAAACCTCTTGTTACCCCCACATGGCCCACTGGTTCTTTCTCTCCCACTCGTTTTCTCTAGCCCCCTCACCCCCCCTTCTGAGTGTGCATCAGATGGTCCATTTCTTCCTAACCCAGTGCATATTGATCCCTATGGCAGCAGCATGCAGGGCGAAGGCTGTGAGGACCTCTGCTACAGTGTATTAAAACGCCACAAACGCTTTGGACATGGGGCCGGATACACGCCTCCCCGGCAGGGCTCTGTCAATAGCGGCTCCCTCCTGTCAACAGCAGCCAAATGGCCTCTCAATCTGAGACTCATGATGATGTGCCAGAGAAGAAATGAGAGAGAATCTCTTACAGAGAATCCAAAAAAAAAAAAACTGATACAACAAAAACGATGTAGATTTAAAAGCATCTTGTCAGACCATGGTAATACGCTTCAAAAGGGGGGCATGCATGTCAATCAAAACCCTGTAAAGCCATTTCCATTTAGAAGTTGAAAATGTAACAAAAAAAAATCTATGACCCAAGGTATCAATTTGCTCCATTCTTTGGCCTAACAAGCTTTGTAATAACATGCAGTTGTATGTGGGGGCAGCAATTATGCTCTTGGTTGAGAGAAAGCTGCAGACCATCAAACAAAAGAGGCACAAACAGTGGAAGATACCCCAAACAATAGAGATGGCAGCCACACGAGCAAACCCTTTTCAGCTAAGCATTACTTTCCCCACTTAACAAGACCCGACTCAAGCTGACTCTATGCAGAGTTGGTCGCTATCGGCGTATTTCTTGGGGAGATAAATGGAACGAGCGTGCGTTTGATTTATGTACCGCTGTGTACGTGTCAGATGGGCCGAGCTATCGGGACCACCATCTCTCAATGGACACAGAAATGCTACAGCGGCGGAGGGACCCCTCTGTCGACCTCCAGACCCCCTGATACACATCTGGAATAAACTGTTTGTTGCAAACAGAGGAGGAGGAGGAGGGATACCATTCATTACTTTCTTTACATTTCTATTGAAAGAAGATGTATTCCCTTTGTCTCACTTTGCTAAGCTCTTCTGAGACCTCTCTGTATCGACTCCTTAAGCGATAGGAAACAAACACTATAAGTTCAAGCTAATCTTTGCTGCTTCAGTCTACACTTATATGACCAACCTTACAAACAGCAGCCTAGTTAGCTACTTTAAAGCAGCATAATATTCTTTGTTATTGCTTAAAAGTGACAGATAAGACTGATCACAGCACTTCTGGACAATTTTATACACATTTATTTAAACCATTATATCTACAATATTTCCTTTCGGCCATCTTGCAATCACTAATTATTGATTACTCATACTAGGAGGCATCCCAACGGTTATTTGAAACACCAATGAGTGGGTAGAAATATGCATTTTGTTTTAGCAATTCAGAATAAAAAAGTGTACATTTTTATCTGTCTTTAGGATAACAAATTACCAGTCGACAATAGAAAAATTAAACAGCAGTCTCTATGTGTATTCCCTACAGGCTATTGACCTGGGTCTGGAACCCAGTAATCAGGAGTCCAATATCAACTTTTAAATGTGTTACGGCTGGGGCCGTCAACTTAATTATGCAAATATGAGTGTGCAGGTGCCTGCCTCTGAGTGGTTCCTAGTAGACTACAGAGATGTCCAATTGGTGGCCTCGCAGAGGGGACGGATATAAAACCTACTGACCGGACTTCCTGCCGTCCATCCTCAGCTCATTTCAACCGGCCACACTGTTTGTTTGGTAACACCATTTAAGATTTTGGAGTTTGTTGGAGTGAGCTGCCATTTAGGTTTGCTTAGTTTCACATGTTTTTTCTTAATTAGGGAAATAAGTTTTTGTCATTTGGTTTATTCACTTTTAATTAGTTTCGATTAATATTCATATAGATTACTTTTTTGTTGTTTTCGGCATTATAGCTCGCTCTGAAGCAATATGCTCAATTTGTAACATCTTAATCAAAATTCTTTTTAATTATATAACATTATTAAATGTTCTACTTGGTGTGTGTTGGCTGCTTGGAGTCTGAAGAGGATCATCCAGTGATCTGGAAACCCCTAGACTGGTCATAACAAATGATTTCCTGATTCACCGTTCTTGAATAAAATTGCTAAAAATACCTCAGTTTTACGTCATTACTCCCCAATATAATTATATAATAAAATATTAAGCTTGAGATCCTGATATACAGACAATCTTTACCTTGAGTCTCAAATTACAGTAACTTTGTTACATGTTCATCCTTTCTGTTATCTGCTGAAGTCACACTCGATGTTAAAAAAGACCAACCTGGATATATTTCTAACATACAACCATAGAAAATAAGGCTTCCACTTCTAGGATCTCAGTTGTTCCCAAGAGAGCAAACTAGTCTACATCTTTCTATAAAAACTTCAACACAGAAGAGTGTGTTTTGTAGCAGTATGATAAAGTATGGTCATTCAACTGCTTAGGATAAGCTCAAACCTTTGGTTAACCTATGATAACTACAGTAACAGTATCACTTGCCCTATAATCAATGACCTGAGCGAGAAATCATTAAATATATACATTTTCCAAATATGGCACCTCTAATTGAATGCATAGATACTTTTTTTCCCTGCAGGAGTCTGTTGTACATCACGCAGCCTCTAATTTGCCAACATTAAAGCCTCTCTGAGTTCAGGCACCTGTTTTCATTTTCCCACTTTTCTCTTTCAATCACTCCATCCTCGTCTACGTTTCCCGTCTACCAGCCCACCGCCCCTCCCCACTCTCGTATCCCTCTTTACAGCCTCTCCATCTATTTCTTTCTCCCTAGGAAGGAATCAGTCTCACCTTAATTGCACTTAAATCGGATTAATGACTGACCGGGGACAACTTGACTTAATCTCTCTTCTAGTAAATCTCTTCCTTTTCTCTTTTCTCGTTCATCACTATTATACATTTTATCCTCCACTAGAACCTGCCCCGCTTTATCTTTTCTGCTCTTCGGTTTCTGTCTTTAGTGTCTCTGGGTTTTTTTTACCTGTTTCTAGTAGTGCCACCAAAAATGTCTGCTACCTAACTGCCACCCTAAATTCCTTTCCCCGCCAGACTGACATATCTACAAGTTTAATTTAATTATTTTAAGTTATGAAAGTACATGTTTCAACATGTAACATGTATTTTGTTATGTGTGTAACTCTATACCAGAATAAGGTGATAAAATCCATGCATGTTTTTGTTTTTGTCATGGCACTACAAAGTTCTGAGTGGACCACTTGCCATCCCTTAAAAAAAAAACCTTTTTGAAAGGCACCGCTGCCTCATTCCATTTTTTCACCTACTTTCTCCAGTCTTTCTCATTCTTTGACATGGCTAACCATCTGCTTCCCTTCATCATTTCTCTTCTCTTTTCTTCAGATCCATTCAATATTCCTCCATCATCTTTTTATTCCACTGTTCCGGTGAATTTTTCCTCCGAAATTCTTTGCCTGGTCTTGTTACCCAGCCGCTGCTTCATCTGTGACCGTGTCTTAGATTCACTACGAGGTTGGGTGTTGTGTATGTGTTAGTATGCATCGATGCGGTCCTGTCATTGCCTCCTAAGTGCTTTGGCAATACTAGAGATCTGCTGTCATGCCAATTCAAATAATCTCAGTTGAACTAGATTGGATTTGTATTGAGATGGTGATAAAGGACACTCAAGGTGTGCCAGATTCTCTTCTAGAAAAAGAGCTCAGACAAAATCTCAATGCAGTAATGCAAAATCAAGTCTCCTGGATAAATTGTGTTGAAAAGACAACAAGATGACAAGCCTTTTGTTTGAGGAAAGCTGGATCAAGCTGGTATAGGGGCCCCAAACCAAATTAGATTTTGGAGCCCTGATTCAAGGCTAGATTTTTATCAAATAAATAGCAATATATACATTCTGGAGAAAATGTTATTTTTCTGACTCATTAAATTGGATTATAGGTAATAAAGTACTTATAATATTTAAATGTGAATTGTGCATAGAACTGAATACAGTTTTCGTGTGTTTTTTGATTGCTTTGCATTAAGACGATACACAAAATGAGATTCAAACATAGGAAAAAGCAGCGGATGTAAATGAATAAGCTAACCTATTTTAACAATAAACTATGGATAGTTTCTTTGGCATAATTGTAAAGCAACAATCACGTGTGCAAGTTTCCTTAAAATCACAAGGTTGGAATTTATTGATAAATGTTTTTTTTTCCCTATTATTTCTAGGCAAATTTAAAAGTTGGCTCATGTAGGCTCTACTTTGTGTCTAAGACATAAGCATTTATCTATGTTCAGATTAGAACTGAAGAAACTGCAAGAAGAGGTTAAAAAAGCACAAACAATTTAGTGGCAAAAAAAACCAACTGATCCGATGTCACACTGAGGTGATCTTTGTTAAGGGTATGGGGCACAGAGAGTTTGCCACCTTCCAAACCCCTGCAGCTTGAAAAATCGAGGGAAGAAAAGGGCCAGCCTTGTGGACAAAAGCTCATTTTCCTCTTGGTTGCACACTGCTGCAGGCGGGCTAACATGCCACGAGAGAATTCAGGCACTCATACACCTTTGTTTTCCTGAGGTTTTTCTCAACTTTACACATGGTGTCAAAGCCATAACTAAGACTGAAGCAGGATTTGTACGTCAGCCTAGAAGGCATGTGCATGGCCTGTCCAGCCCCAGGCAAACCGAGTGATCTGAGAGCCGTAAAGTCGTGTGCTTCTTTTGAACGTGACAGACAAAAGCAGTAAGCTGACATCTTCAAAATGCAGCCGCATTTGTTCACCTTCCAGTTGTGCAATAGAGTCACTTTTACATCTCGTCCTTCACTTCTTTTTCTTGTCTTTGCTCAGCTACTCCTCCAAACATCCTCCTCCTTCCCTCCCCAGTGCTCCAAACCTCTCTGCATGCCCATCTGCTTACCAGCTTGTCCTCTTTCGCTCCTTCTCTCTGAGCTACAAGGATTAAGCATTTATCTCGGTGGTCCTCCTTTCGGCCCCTAAACGCCCGTGAGGATGATAAGAGTCGCTGGGATTTGTCAAATTGTGAGCCATTGATTAACTGACCTTTCACGCCTGCAAGTCTCTCAGCCACTCCACTAACTGCCGACAGGCTAGATACAGAGATAGATAGGTACATGTGGCTGTTATTATTGTGTACAAGTTTGTAGTTACCAGGTGTGGTATAGTGAGGGATGACAGAAGAGGGGAGGAGGTGAGAAGATGGTAGAAAAGATACAGAGGAGTCCTTCAGTTGCCCTATAGGCTTTGGATGTAACAGGTACACACGTGTATACATTGGCAAACAGAACAGAATCTTCAATAATGAAACATTTTAAGGCGCGCTTGGGGGCTAATATCAGACAGGAAGGGATGGGGGAGGCAAAGAGGAGCGTTGGGAGATGTCCGAGCGTTGGTTGGCTTGAGGAAAATCTGGAATTTCGTCTGAACATGTTGCTTGGGATATCTTTCATTATGTGCTGACAGTTGACTTTTTTTTGAATGTTTTTAAAGAAAAGCTATAGTAAAATTTGAAAACAATTTTTATAGTATAGCCTTTGTATTGATAAGACTTTGGATAATTTGATGGTTGCAGCAGAAAACCTCTACATCTCTACATTAAACAAACAACAAAAGATTTACTAGAAACCAGAAACTAAAATATCAAAGAATCACTTTCACACATTTTGTCTTATTCATATTATAACACGTTTTTATTTATAACTTTTTAATAAATATAAATTAGAACATGAACAGATTTACCATATTTTCTGAAGCAAATAATATCTCTGACATAGTTCTGTTAAATTTAAACTAAATTGCAGAGATTATTTATAGCAGCTTTCACTATATATCATTATACCAATATCTTTGGTCAATTTTACAATAAAACAACTTTTATTAGAGTTTTGCAGTAGGCTATAGATTGTCTTTTTGCGTAATAACTTTTCTTATAAAACTAAAATACAGAAGCTTGTCAGATAATTGTTATGAGTCAATGTTAAACCGACTGATATAACAAAGATCTATACGTCTCTGTAATGTTAAGAATAAAAAAAATTCACAGTAGTCAACATTGGAAACGATTTTTGCAGATCTTGACAATAAAAAAAGCAACAAGACAACAAGGAGAAAGAAAAACAGGCGCACAACCTCCCCAGTTCATTTCTATTGAAGAAATTGAATCATCATACAGATTTACAAAGTGATAGAACATTTATAGTTCTTTATTTTGTATTTTATCCAACAATAGGTAGTTCTATTACTCATGGTATGCTTAAAGGAAAAACGTTTTTCTTTGGTGAGTTGTACATAAGGCCTACATGTTAATTTAACAATCATAATTGCAAAACTAATGTAATTAACCTGAGAGATTATATGTAGAGAATTGATATCAATATTTCAAAAAATGTGAAGAATGTGCAATAAAACTGAGACTTTGTTAGAATGCCGAAGGTTTTACCCACCTGGACCTTCGCGTCGCCCCGCCTCAGAGATGCACCTGAGGCCGAAGCCTGATCACCGTCTCCCGGTCTGCTCTGATCCGGGTAGAAGAGGCAGATGCTGGAGGAGTGCCGCTGTTAATCTGCACGAATGCTTCACCGAAACCTAAAAATGGACGAAATAATGATCACCTTCATGGCTCCTTAAGTATCAATACAAATGAATAAGTTTTATTATTATTATCATCAGAAATTCGTGTTTGGATCATTTGATAAAAATGATAAAAGAAGGGATGCGTCGCTTTGGTCAGGCTGGGTGGAGGCAATCCTAAAAAACTTGTTCTGATGTTTCCCCGCAGGAACATTTCTGCCTCACAGACCACAGATCAATCACCTTATTGACTCCTCACTGTCATACAGTAAAGGGCTGTTCCATGGAGGAAGGACACATGCCAGAAAACTTGGAATAATCATCACTGCTCCCTGCATTTTTGATCACACGTTTACTTATCCAATGCAAACAGAAATCAAAACGTTGGTTCGGAAGGACGGATATTAAGGTTGTATTAAGAAATAAATAAAGTTATCTGTTTGCGTTAATGTAACCAGAATAATGTGCAGAGAGCGGAGACCTGGCTGCAGCGCGGCGGGAGGATCCGCAGTCTGCAGATGAAAAAAGTTGCTGCAAAGAATATTAACCGCACTTTGATCATATGAAATGGCTTTAAGGATGACAGCACTTTAAGAAAGAGAACGTTTTTTAAAGAAAGAAAGAAAGAAAGAAAGAAAGAAAGAAAGAAAGAAAGAAAGAAAGAAAGAAAGAAAGAAAGAAAGAAAGAAACGCTCCATGGAAGTGATTTCTCACTCATCCAAACGGAAAATTTTCAAACTCTAAAAGCTTTACCAAAAATATAAGAAATATTTTTGTAAAGTAATATATGTGACCTGGAATCCCCATCCTATAGGCCGATCTTAAGGAAAACAATGAACTTTAATTATCAAACACCAAAAGAAGAGCTAAAATACGAGAGCTTTTATTTTGTGCATTGCCAAAGTGATTAAGACCGACGAAGAAAATTATAGAAAACTATAAAGTGGAAAAATAAAAATCACTATTGGGGGGCATAAAAAAAAAAGATGTCACTGAGTTAAATATGTGAATAAAATAACGTTTAAACGAAGAGAGAGGCCGTGTTAATAATCTTAATCCGACCAGCTATATTTAAATAGATCCTAATAATTATTATTATTTACTATTAATATCAATATAGCTGTTAACGAAATTAGCTTTAATTAGTCTTAACGAAATGTGTTTATCAAAATAAAAATAATTATAATTGATAACAATTACTAACGAAATTTGTAGCATAGTAATAATAATAATAATAATAAAAATAATAATTATTAAGTCTATCATTTATTTTCATCTTTTCAGATTATATTCTTATGTATTTATTAAAGCAAACCTTTTGGTTAAAAATTGTCGGATGTCAAATTATTGTGTAGGGTCGGATGAGTCCAACTCCGACCCTGCTGAGGTAAATAATGTCTTGTGCAGCTTTGCTTTTTTTTTTTTTTTTTTTTTTTATCCCCGAAATCCAATTAACAGAAAAAAAAGACAAAAAAAAAGAAAAAAAAAAAAGCAAAAGATCCAATGAAACTGCAAAAAACTTCGCGAACAACCCCGGCGAGAGGAGGCTCAACACGTTGGCCTGAATTGGACACGGTAACAAGAGCAGGAAATCCAGTTTGATGGTTGAAAAACAAGTGTCTGCAATTAAAAAAATGGCACAAATATGTAAATCATGAAAATTAAATCAGAAGAAACAAAGATAATGTAATAGAAGAAGTTTTAAATGTTTTTTTTTTTATTATTTTGGACAGCTTTAATTATAAATGTTGTAAATAAAAATGTAAAAAATAAAAATAATTTTGCTTGAATCAGGTGCAAATTACTTAAATTAATTTACCTTTCCATTTCATCTTGTCTTAAGTTAAGTTATGCACGCGCTAGATTTTCATTTTTACATGGCTGATGTTTCTTGAAGTCAGCAGTGAATAATAAAAGCACACACACGCACAAACAAGGATTGGCTGGTCTTCTGGACTTCGAGTAGATCCATTGATCGATCTCTTAATCTGCAATAGTTACATGCATGTATCGATTTACAAACACTGTTTATCTGGAAATATACCGGCACAAATAATTGATGGGAGTACACCCATGGCGCGCATAAATATGCATCAAAAGTTGGAGAGCGGGAGGGGGGGGACACCTTAAAAAGAGATAGAAATAAATAAATAATAGTAAATAAAAAACATGAACCCTGCCAAAATCAAATAAAGATTATTCCAAATATGTTTTTAAAGCTTGACTGCGAAGTGTTATCGACGTGCCCACATCTGTAACAAACTCCCAGGCGAGCCTGGATACCAGCACCAACACATAGGATACGCACAACAAAAATCCCCGGCTTCACTTGTGCTGGAGCAAACTTAAGCCTCTATCTTTGCAGAGGACGCACTGTGACCTCTGATCACGGAAAGAAAAACGCTCCCATCAAGTCGATTTATTTTCTACTTGCAGTATTAAGTGTTAAGAAATCGGGGCGAAGAAACTTCAAAAAAATATACTGAAGACATTCAATTAAATAATGTTTATTCGTGGATGGCAGTTGAACTTGAAATTAAATTTAAAAAAAATTAAATGAAAAATATATTAGTTTAATTAATTACATTCTAAGCAAAGCATATGCCTCATAAATATCCAAACTCTCCCACAAACTCCCTTCGTGAGCCAAATGGGCAGCGCTCATTAATGTGAAGCAGAGGGGGGAGAGAGGGAGGGAGAGATGTGCGCCGGCTACAAGGGTCTCGTGCAGCTCGCCGCGTGAATGCCTGTTTAATTGACTGATTGATACGGCCGCGTGGAGGTGAGAGCAATACGTCTTAACAAATAGAGACATTTAAAGGCTAATCCGGGCCAACGCGGACAGCGGAGACTATTCCCACCTGCGCGCAGACTTTAAAGATCAACATCTCCGTGGTGTGCGCGCGCGCGAAAGGTTCCAAATTCTCCCAAAAAATACAAAGACAAAAAATAAACCAAAACACACAAAACATGTCATGCAAGGCGCAACTTTTTTTTTGTTCCCACAATCAAACACTGCATCTTTGAAACAGTAACCAGGAAAGCAAGGGAAAGTTATTTTATAGCGAGAATAAGAGCTTTTGGATCATTAGAGAAGACTTGCAGGTTCCCCAATGCGCGACCCAAACTTGTTCTTCTAAGTAAAAATAGAAAAAAAAAATGACAACAAAGAAAAACATGTATATATTAGGATTAATGGCAAAACATACCTTCAGATTTCTTTGTCTTTTTTGTTTTGTTTTATTTTTTTTAGAAAGTGGTCTTCTCTCTGGCTGAAGCGCGCACAGTCAATCCAAGCACATCCAATCTGATGGCACACCGAGGCAGCGACCGGAGAGGCAGCACAACTACCAACCTGAACCCGGGGAGGCAAGGAGAAGGAGGGGGTGAGGAGGGAGAACAGGAGGTGTGCATCTCCCCCTCTCTCTCTCCCTCACTGTCTGTCTCTCTCTCTCTATCCCTCTCTCTCCTGTGTGTGTGTGTAAGTAGTTAATTAGTGAATCCCCATTCGCCGCGCCTCAGGTCGGTTTGTTTTCCCCGGTCGACAAGCCAAGAGGAAAGAGAATTTGAAGTAGGATTCGACCCGTTTCCGCTCCTGTGTCTCAAATCTGAGGTTTGTGAGCGGGCTGGGAGTGCGTTATGGTACTGGCTCTGTTTGCAACTGTGAGCGCTTTCTCTGCCCGGCTGCCACAAGATGAGTCCAGCCAGAGAGGCTCTGCGTGCGCTCCCAAACAAATGTAACCCTGGATGAAATAATAGCAATACATAAAGATCTATTTTTGAACCTGGGACCATTTTACACAAAAAACAAAAAAAACATTTGGTCAGTTAAATCTAAGCTCCATGGAATTGTCTGCCAGGCAAAAACTAAAAGAATCACTAAGACTTGCAGAGTTTATCTCGTTTAAGTTTTGTTTTTATTCTTTTTTTTATCGGCTATAACTTTTCTGCCATATTTGCTCCAATATCCACACAACAACACTTTATTAACCAGCCTCATGACGTCTGTCAGTCATCTGCGCAAATTCGGCTATAGTCATAAGCGACATTTGCAGCGCCTAAGGCCCCCTGCTGGCCAAAGAGACCAAGAGCATTAAAACATTTCTTGGGGACATGTTGGAAAATCTACTCCTACAGATGCAATGATAGACTGACACTATATTGAAGGTTTATATAAAGTTATAAACCAGCATGACTGCTTCTATTGCAGGTATTTTCAGATGGTAGACAGCTATATTGATTAGCTGCAGCAGAAAAATGTAATCTGTTAATACAAAATATGCATAAATGTAAGGTAAGATAAACAATTTTTGGCAACCATTTAAGAACAACTCAATCTTTATCGTTATGAGTGGCTCATTAACTTTGAAAAAGTGTTTATGAATGTATGAGGGGAAACGAATATCAAGTTCACACAACATGAGAGGGTTAGATTAGTGCAGTGGCTTTGGGACAATGGGCATAGCTGATGGTGACCCCCCTGCAACACCTCTAACAAACTTTAATTATTCAAATTAGCTCTCTATGAGTAAATTAATAATCAGTGAAGTAAATCAATGAAATTCCCTTGAGTACAGAAAGCTTGATTCTATGACAAGGGGGTCAAGAGAGGGACGTGGAGGATAAAAAGGGATTGGAATAGGGGGGAGACTGGATGTGAACTTCTAAGGCTTGGGATGAAAAAATGTTTGAATGTTTGAGATTTTATGAGATAGGAAAAGTCATGATAGTCTAACTTGTACCAAAAAGAAAATAAAAAAATCCATCAATAACAGAAAAGGTGCTGGTAGTTTTCTGCCAGGAACTTTTATGTTGTTTTGGTCTTTTTTGCATTTTTTTCATAAAAAAATTAAGCAATCTGAATTTTACCGATTTTGTTTTTTTATCTCAAAAATTTTCTCTAATATAGATTACTAAAGTTTGTCTATTGTCGTCAGTGGAGTTGCTGTTTTGGAATCTGCTGGACCTGCATCTGATGCTTCGAAGCATCTTCCTAGTGGGCAGCAGGGAGAACAGTCCATGGTGGGGGTCTGAGGGGTCATTTATAATGTTACGGGACAAGCAGTGCTGGCATGAAATGTCTTTTATGGAGGGAAGAGGAGCCCCGATGATCTTCTCTGCTGTTCTCACCACTCTTCCCACCTTCTTCCAGTCTGAGGCGCTGCAGCCTCCACACCACACAGTGAGACAGCAACTCAGAACGCTCTCTATGGTGCTTCTGTAGAAGGTGGTGAGGATGGGTGGGGGCAGGTGGGCTCTCTTCATCCTCTGCAGGAAATACAAATGCTTTTGTGCCCTTTTGACCAGTGAGGTGGTGTTTCCAGTCCAGGTGAGGTTATCTGTGATGTACACCCCCAGGAATTTGGTTCTGCTGACCACCTCTACTGCTGAGCTGTTGATGACCGGTGGAGCGTGGTTAGACGGTTCTTCCTGAAGTCGACGATGAGCTCCTTCGTCTTCTTAATGTTCAAGATCAGGCTCTTATTTTTGCACCAGCCCACAAGCTGCTCCACTTTATCTCTGTAGTCCTGGTCATTGTGGTCCCCAATGACGCCGACCAACATGGTGTCGTCTGCAAATTTCACCATGTGATTGGTTGTGAACCTCGTGTGTCGTGTGTCATCAGGGTGAACAGCAGGGGGCTCGGGACGCAGCCCTGAGGAGAGCCTATCCTTAGGATGATGACATCAGAGGTGTTCTTTCTGACGTGGACTGACTGAGGTCTGTATGTGAGGAAGTCTACCCAGTTGCAGAGGGGTGTATTGAAGCCCAGCTGTTCCAGTTTGCCTATCAGATCCTCTGGGATAACGGTGTTGAAAGCTGAACTGAAATCCAGGAACAGCATCCACACGTGGATGTTGTTCCCCTCCAGGTGAGCCAGGCTAAGGTGAAGAGCGGAAGAGATGGCGTCCTCAGTGGAGCGGTTCCGTTGGTGGGCAAACTGGAGCGGGTTGAATGTTGGTGGCAGACTGGAGACTATGTGTTCTTGAACCAGCCTTTCGGAGCACTTCATCTTGATGGGAGTCAGTACGACAGGCCAGTAGTCTTTGAGTGAGGTGACTTGAAACTTTTTTGGGACCAGAATGGTGGTGGCAGACTTGAAGCATGCTGGTAGTATGGATTTATCCAGCAATGAGTTAAAAAATACCCGTAAGGACACCAGCCAGCTGACCTGCACACTCCTTGTACATCTGCCTAGGTATGTTATCGGGGCCTAGACTGGAATATTTGATGAAAGAAAGCACCTGATCCTCTGCTTTAAACTAAGGTCATGTTGTCACAGTTATCTAAAGTTCAGTGACTTTAGATGAGGGCAGTTCTGTCTGCGTTGGTATAAACTCAAATAAAAAAATCACTAATAAAGAATCACACACTACCAGTGTAGTTAGCCCTACTGTA
>NW_015150530.1:1668239-1679486 GCF_000732505.1 Cyprinodon variegatus
CCTGTAAAAGTTGTAACAATGAACATAGTTCTTTTGATTTTTTTTCTGTTTCTATTTTTATCACTTAAGTGTTTTGCTTGACTTATCGGTTATAATAACATTATTTCAAAACTTATTAAAAAAAACTGTTTCATTTCTGTTATGAGGAACCCTTGAAATCCATCCATCCATCCATGTTTTAATTCACTCATACATCTAAACCTTTGTGCTATCATTGTGGTGGTTAAATGACTCAGTAGTTATTTTCTGTCTGGTCTTTGTTATGGGACTGTGGCAGGGAGCAGCAATCAGACTTCAAAGTTTCCCCTACCAGCGAAATGATTGCAAATGACGTCATACACGTGCCACTTTGTTTAAAAAAATATATAAATATAAAAAATATAACCGTGGATGTCTGGGGGACAGTGATTCGCCTACATGTTATGAATGCCGGCGTACCATAAAGAATAAATTGTGAACAGTTCAGTTTTTGCCTTCAAGTCGTTCTCCCATAGGAAGACTTTACTTGCTTATAACCTAACTGAATATCTTCAGAACGGCTCCAAATGACACAAAACTCATAGGTGAGTAGAACATGATGTAATAACGTAAAATCAAGGGCCCAATGTAAAAAAAAAACAGTGTTCCCCTTTGACAATGCAAGAAAAAAATCTACATTTTTCAAATATTCCTGTGGTGAGACCGATGTTACTGTCTGCTTATTCAGACAAACTGTTGAATCTTCAGCCATCCTCAGAGAAACTGCCAGAAAAATGTTCCTTAACGGTTCTCATGGGAAGCAGCATTGAGCATTACCAGTTCTACTTGTTCATGTTCACGGTTAAAGCCAAGCACACTCAGCCTCGCACATTCATCTAGCAGCTGCTGCTCCTCTTTATTGCCCTCTAGTGTGGGCTTCTGATTCCAGTCGTCTATCACTGCTTGTTAACCTCTTGAACTGGGGCCTCCAAATGTTACCAGCTCCTGTTTTGCTCCAGTGTTTAGATTAAAGTTGTACAATTTTGAGTCCAGTAAATGTGTACAGCATTTTTTTTGTCTCAGCCATGAGTGCTGTGAGCGTTGAATATCAGACACTCATACACGTAGCAGATGAGAGCCTTGCCAATACTCCGAGTCCCCAGAGGCTTGTGGCAATATTGATGCAAACTGTGCCTCTGTTTGTGTATCTGTGTGTTGTTGGTCCCTGTCAGTATTTTGTACTTTCATTTGAGGCTGCTCATCGTTTTCAGAATCTTAAAAGGGAAAACATGCCTAGACTACTTGAATTTAACTTTTTTGGGGGGGTTCTCCTCCCCTGCAGATCTGTGCTCAGCAGCTGGAGGATCTGTGAGCCCCCCCTCCCCTTCTCCAAGCCAACGACCCAACACCTGGGAGGTATGTGTGACAAAGCAGGGAGGCGCCTGAAAGAGGATGAAAAACTGACCTATCACATCCCCATCGACTGAGTTAATTAATATAAGTAGAGCAGGGGATTCCTAGCTCACTTTTCACTGTATGGATTTGCTGTCTCCTCACATTTGCTGGGTTTTATGTCTGTTCAATGCAAACTCAATGTGTTCCGTCCTGCGGCGCGAGCGTGACAGCTCATTTTGGGGACGGCAGCCGTTTTGATGGGGCAGATTTTAATTGTGGCACAACAAAAGGAGGGGGCCGCTCCGCGTGACTGGCTGATATGAAATCTACTATAAGTCGATGTCACATTGAAGCACAGAGAGCTGTTAAAGGGCGAAAACTCAGAGGATTACTGTATATTTCAAATTGAGGTTACTATATTTACTTCTTGTTGTGCTGCTTTCCTATAGGAGGAAAATAATAAAGGAGACACGTCCTAGTTTAAATTAAAGACACAAGAGCAAGAAAGGGAATTCCTCATGGACTCTTTAACACTTTCCACTGGTTTGAGGGCTAAAGACAAAAGACTGCATGCATCAGGGGGTGAGGAGGGGGGTGACACAAGCAGGACAGACAGGAAGACAGGCAATGGAAGGTGGGAAATGGAGAGAAAAGGAAGGGAAAGAGAGCAAGAAAGAGCTCCAGTGCCTAGTCTTAATCTGAGCTGTTCTGATCAATAGCCCATTTCCCATTGTTGCCAGAGCCGTTCGATCGCTACACCACGGAATTAACACACCCACTTTAATCTAGGGGGAGAGGGGCGAGGGGGAAGGGAGGAAAGAAGGGGGTTTAAAGGGGGTGAGTGGGGAGCAGCTGTGGAGGCATTCTCAAATGAAATCAAATCTAATTGTTATCACTGTAGCTGCTGCACTTATTACTTCCACTGTTCCAATTATCCAAAGACCATATAGCTCACTTTTTCCTCCTCTTTAAAGGTAAGGTGTAAACTGGACGTAAATAATCCAAATTACTGGTTATTTGTTTCATTTTGCCAAGTGCAGATTGGATTTGGGGGGTTGTTGATGGCTTGGATGTCTCTGAAACAGGAATGGGCTCTGTGGTCAAGGAAAGAGAAACAGAAACACTAAAACAGTCTGATCTTGCAAAGATAAAAACAAAGAGAATGAGCTGCTGTAAGGTGCTTTCAGCTGGGCTTTTTTTAATTAAACATACAGTCATTGTGTGAAAAAGTTCCATGGATCATTGTAATTTGCAACCATTATTCTCGCTGCACCATCTACCAGCAGTTTAAAATTTTTTTTTATCAATAGTCCAAAAAAAAATTACAAACACTAGAAGCAGTTCTAAGGAAAATATTTAAATCTTCAGGTTTAAATAAAATTCTAGAGCATTTTTTGCAGTGTCTTTACTCAGTGTAGCCTTATTTTGCTCTAAACTTCTATATACTGGTTTAATTCTATACACTGAGCATGGTTCTTCTGGAGGTTTCTCCCTGTTAAAACAGAGTTTTTCCTCTCCACTGTCGCTACAAGCATGCTTAGTGTGAAGGATTGCATTCGAGTCAATGAGTCAATGCAATCAACTGGTTTTCCTTAGACAGAAAACTTTGAATAAGTTTGAATGTATGATCTTGTGAACTGTAAAGTGCCTTGAGATGATGCGTTGTGGATTGGCGCTATAGAAATAAACTGAATTGAATTGAATATAATAGTTGATTTAATCCAACACCATACACCCTAAGATAAACTCTACACTTTTAAAAGTATAGACATCTTTTTAGATAATTTTGTTATTTATTTTTTGCTTGAAAAAAATGTCCTATTAAATTTTAAACCATTTAAGCACTTTAGCTTATTAACAGTAAATATAGGCTTGACTAAAGGAAAAGAAGAAGACGGCAATGAAGGTTTTGTGTTGTTGGAGTTGTTGCCCTGCATGAAGAAGTCGGGATTTGGTTTTGTTATGTGATGTCAAATATTATTTTGCACATTTGTCCTATGCAGGTGTTGTTTTTTTTACTTGTTATTCCAGTTTCTAATCAAATTCATAGAACATTAGTGTTCGGTTCATTGGTCAATTTAATAAACTACTCATAGGGACAAGTGTGTCCTTGCATGGTCATCTATACTGTCCATTGCTGTGTTGACTGTGGTCATATAATTTTAAGGGCAGTTCCATCAAATACTAAGGAAATGTATGGAGAATTTAGGACTTAAAGAAATGTATAAAACACATTTTAATTTTAAAAACAGCCATGGTCTTATTTGTTGTCAGATGGAAAACAATCAGAATTCCAGTTTATCTATACAGTTAGTGTACATATTTGGCTCCAGTTATTGAATGTACTTTAGTATTTGTCATTTAAGTTACGGTAATAAGGAATCTTGCTATAAAAAAGAAAACAAAGAACTTTACGCTGTAAAATTTGTTCTCCTTGTACATGTGGGATTTTCCTGGATACTCCTGTTTCCTTTTAACGTTAGGATTGTTGGTCTATTAAGTTTTTTCTAAGTATTTGTAATGACTGTCCTTTTTGTTGGCTGATCAGTGAAGACCTGATATCATATTCACGGTCTACCCAAAGTCTTTCCCTTTAACTCTTAAGAATATGAAACGCAGCAGGTGTTTATAATCAGCAGGTCTTCTTTGATATGTTGCTACCAGCCTTGCTCATCTAGAGACTGATATTTCTTCACACTCAATTCTTTTCAAAGTAGCTTGGGTTCAGTCAAAGGCAATGGAGAACATCTCTGAACATCAATTTTTGTTTAGCCACAACTCAATTTATAACTGGAATTTGATTGTGTATTTGGCACTTTTGAACCATGCCATTATAGCTTTGGTTGTAATAGAGGTTGGTGTTGGCAAATCTCTACACCAAGATTTTACTTTATATAGCTCAGAGCAACAGTTTTGTCGGTTTTACATTCATTGTTAAAAAATGACTTGCACAAGGATAATGCTGTTGCGAGATTCCTCCATCTGAGCTGCACATCTCTGCAGGTCCTCCAGATTTATAAAGAGCTTCTTGACTGATTCTTTGAGTAGCGTTTTCTTTTCCCAACATGTCAGCTAAGGTGGACAATAATGTCTGGGTAGGTTATTAGTTGTGCCATAGTTGTTTTATTTTTAGACAACAGATTAAACTGACCCCTGTTACAAGTTCAATGCAATGCTTATTGTTTTGATTAACTATTCCTGCTTTAAACTTTAATGAAACGAGATCCCTGTATGGAGTGTTTCTTGGTCTTCATGTCACTTTTTAGGAACAAACTACAGAAGCCTTCACAAAACAACTTTACTCACTGAGATGAGAGCAGAAGAGAGCAGACTCTGTTTAAACTATTCAATGATTTCTGAAGGCAGTCAGTTGGACTAGATTTCACATCAAAGGGAATTATAGCAAAAGGGGATGAAGATATATTACAATTGAATACAAACTGTTGGAAATCCATTATATATTTAGTTCTATAAGCTGCTTTGTGTTGGTCTTTAACAATAACTCCCAATAAAAATAATTGAACTTAATCTTTGTGAAGTGGCGGTAGGTTAGAAAGATCTAGAGGTGTAAATACTTTTACAAGGTATTGAATGTATGATGTGCTTTTAGGTTATGGGGAAAAAAAATCAGCTATTTTTTACTGATTTTAGTCCTCAATGATACATACCATGTCTGAAAAAAAAAAAACAAGCAAAAAGGGATCTGCTAAGATGATACCATTGGTCTCTAGGCAGCCTAATTAAAATGCATTGATCACAGAACATGCAAACATTCATGCCAAGTCATGAAATATGTTGCAGGGTGCAGCATTAAGGTAATTAAAGCCGGTGAGATGGAAAGTAAAGGTGCAATAAGCGCTCGAATAAAAAAAAAAAAACATAACAATCTCATGTCATTTAAAGGGATGCAGGTTTGTAACTAAGAAGGTTCCGTGTTCGAGATCCGGGATCTTTCTTCATGGAGTTTGCATGTTCTCCCCATGCATGCATGGGTCCTCTCCGGGTACTCCGGCTTCCTCCCACAGTCCAAAAACATAACTGTTAGATTAATTGGCTTCTCTAAATTGTCCCTTGGTGTGAATGTGTGTATGTGCATGATTGTGTCTCTGTGTGGCCCTGCGACAGACTGGCGACCTGACCAAGGTTGTGTGTCTCCCCTCTCGCTCCTCAGCCGCCGGTGATAGGCACCGGCACCACCGCGACCCAGAAGATGGATGGCAGGATGGATGTTATTTAAAGGATAGGGAGGCTTTCAAACTTGATGGAGATAAATTAAGCCATCTATGTTTGCTGCAAAATGGGACTTCATTTTAGCATCTTTAGCTTTTTTGTTAAATATTCTGACTAAATTCAATCAATATGAAATTGAGTTTATCAACTGATGAGACAGTAAACTCTATGTTGGTGCCCTTTGAAACCTGACATCATTTATCAGCTTCTCCACACTGGATCTTCATTGTTCGGAATTTTAAATTGCTATAATTAAAGAAACCAAAGTGAAAGTCTTTTCCATTTCACAACACAGCGTTCCAAGATTCACCTCTACATTATTCAAAGGAATAACTGATCCTTCACAGTACCAACACATGCATATATCTGTTAAGCACTGCTGTCTACAGCTTTAGGTGACGCCAGGAGGATCTTTACTTTCCACTGTCTATGGAGACAACTTGAGGGAGAAAAACACAGCAGCGAAGCTCTTCCCTGCCACCCAAGGGCTACCGACCAACTTTTCCTCCAATCCATTCTTCTTATTCTACTCCTTTTGAAGTCATTTCATAACAGAGCAATTTTCTCGTTAGCGTTTGGCTTTAATTGTGGGTAATTAAGCGTGCTCGAGCAGTATAGAGAGCTCTGTTCAGAGGACTGGGGCGAAATTAGCCGTATGTCAGCTGTGAAATATGGGGTTAAGTGGGAGATAGGAGGGGAAAGGGAGAGAAGAGAGAGCCGAGGGGGGTCAGTGATTCCAAAACAGGGCTTACACAGTCTAAAGCGGAAAAGCTGCTGTGGTTGTTGAAGATGCTGTTGATGGAAGGAAAAAAAGGAATTGGAGAGTTTGAGATGCAGTTTATAGAAGCTCAACTGAGGTGAATAAGATACTTTTAGAGCAGAGGTCAGAGATTAGCGGACCGGGGTCCGGATCAGGACCCACCTGCTGGCTAATCTGGACCCAACCTAATTTAAAGCATTTATAAATTACTGCATCCAACGACAGCATCTAACTTCACTTACGCCGCTTCTCCTGTTAACATGGTAAAGCTCTCCGGATTGCTGGACCAGGCTGCACTTGATACATATTGGCCAATGAGTTATGCAAGTCTGGGTTGCTGCTGCTGCTACTTTTAGACACAGCAGGCAAACCTGTGGCAAGCTGGGCGATGGGAAAGAAGGAGAAGATAATAAGAAAAAGAAAGCAAAACTGGTGAAAGAAAAGTGAAAGTATGTTGGGCTCAACCTGCTGCTGTGAAGCAGGATTCCCCTCCATGAAGAGAATCACAAATAAATATCGATCCAGGCTCATGAATGAGCAACTTGATATGTGCTTGAGAATGGCTTCGCCATTATTCAAACCCAGGTTTAAAGCCTTGCAGGTCAACCTAAGTCCACTTCTCTCATTAAGCCATAAAAAAGAAAGAAAAAAAAGACGGTCAGTTCATGTGTTTTATAAATGATGTGGGTCAGAAGATTGTCTTTAAACCAATCTGAAAGATTTTTCTCCACTTCAAAAAACACTTAAGATTTTAAAATTGAAAAACATTCTATTTTTTATATTTTCTTATTTAAAAATTCAATGTATAGCATGGATGCATGAACACCTGCATTTTATTTCAGTAATAAATGCTTTTTAAAGTAATGGATTATAATTAAAAATTTCTCCGGACCTTTACTGGTTGTTGATTTTCTTTATTCAGATCCCACTGATTTTTAACTGGTTACCCCTCTTCTAGAGTTAGAATTGGGAGAATTTAAAGAATTTAAAGATGGAGGGAGAATAAGTTGAGTGGATATGGCAGATTGCCCCTGCTGAACTCACTCCTTTCCTATTTTTTACCAAGATTCGTCATCAGAAAAATTTAAAGGAAGAAAAAAAAGACATCTAAAATGTAGATGTAAATATTTAAAACTCTCAAAAAATCATTACATATAAACGTCTCAATAATGATGAAAAACACATTTCAGACCCTTGACAATATGAAGAAAAGGGAATGTTTGAATATTGATTGAAGTACTTTAATAATAAGCAAAAAAAATAAATAAATAAAATAAAAGAGGTGTGTTACCTGAGTCTGTTAGCACTCTGGAAATGTCTGTAGAGAAAAATTATTACAATTTTACTCCTATATATTCTTTTACTTCTATTATATTATTATTACAAATTTCTATCACTCTCTATTTCCATCAAGACTTGGACTGTTCCAAATATTGGATGGTTAATTCTTATTCACCACAATTTTTAAAGAAAAATAGCAAATTAAATTAGAAATATCTCTAACTGATCTTTTGCTGGCAGTAAACACCCACATTTCTTTACAAATGTATTAACAAAGTACAGCCAATTACTTTAAAGGCCACAGTAATGTGATGACATTTTTAAAATTCAAATGCCAGTAGATCACTTTTTTTTGCATTTACAGTTTTTCTAAAATATTGCAGTGTCCTGCTGGCATATAAATCATTATTCTTGTGTTTTACGCTTTTTTAATTGATTATTTTTAGTATACAAAGCCCTATGTGTTTATTTACAAAGGCAATATCAAGTGACTGAGGGGATTTCTCTTTGTCATCAATGTTGTGATAGGAGGCTCTGGGGAGGATTCACTAAAACAAGTTGATGTAGATCGGTTTATTTGATTAATATGAGTTGGTTTTCGGCGACGATGGTCCTTATTGCAGGATGACCAGTCTTTGTTGGGCTCTATTAGTAGCTAAGGCACTTGTCGAATATACTGTTCTGATAGTTCCTTGGTACTGTTCGTCTCCCATGACACTGGAATAATATTTTGGATCAGATAGGAGTATCAAAACACTCTCTGGATGGATGGTTATCATAACCTTATTTTATCATGGTGAAAGGGGTTTTTGAGTTTCTTTTGTATGGGCATAAAATGTGACTATGTCCCTTTAACTAAATTGTTGTCAGCTCAGGTGTAAACCTAACTCCGGTAGGTATGAATATGTGGTTAATAGGATGTCTGGGGCATGAGAAATAAGAAGATTTGAAAAACATAAAATACAGCATTTTATCCATAAACTCTCAAGTACCTTCTGCAGGACGAATAAGGTGCCTCTAAATTTGCATCCTCATGCTGCCACAATGAGGATACTGTTCACCTTAACTACAGTTTTTTATATGGCAGGCTAGACCCACAAACGGGGTAAAGAACATCAGCTGATTTGATTCATTATTTTTCAGGCATTTTAAAGTCCTTTTTGGTGATTTTGGTAAGGTCAGTTAACAGGTTAAAGGTTAATATGGTTACTGAAAAATCTACTTACTTATGTAATTTAAGTATATTGTACTGCTTTGTTTGTTTTCACTGATTCTAAATAGGTTACATCACCTGTTACATTTCTAAATGTTTATTGTTGTCTTTGTTTTTAACCAGTGTTGAGATACAGAAATGTTTTCCACAACTCAAGAGAGCCATCATTACATCACTGTAAGCATCTGATCCTAGGAAATATTGATTTATTTCTGGTCATTCTAAAGGTCTGTTGAGGAACACACAATGGTGAACACAGTTTAAGAGCAATGATCAGAGTATTTCTGAAAAAAAAGAACAGATGCCCTATCTTTAGTTTGACTTTTTTGTGTTTTATAATGAACATGTGGAGCAGAGAATTATTAACAACCCTGAGCTGTGTTTAAAATCAGGAAAATACGGAATATTTTTATGAATCTTAGTCCAACAAATGCTGTGGATTCAGCTGAAAATATTTGCATCTATATGACATACTGCCTACTAATGGGTGTACTGTTGATGAGTAAAGTCGGTGGTCAGTTATATCAAAAGTCCTTAGGTTTCATTTCCCTGTCAATCTCCATGAGCCCACCTCCAGCTCCTCAAGACTGTGTTTTCGTTTTTTCCCTCTGGCTTGGCTCAAAGCTTAAGTAAAAAAAAGCAGTTTATTTAAGAGAGCTCTAGCATACAGTGGTGGAAATATTGAATAGTGCTCAGAGCTAGCACACCAAGCAGCAATGCTACCAGTTTGATTGAAAACCATTTCTTGTGAATCTGACAGTGATAAACTATATATATATATATATATATATATATATATATATATATATATATATATATATATATATATATATATATATATATATAGTTTACAGTTTTATTTGAAAAATCATTTCTTTTCAGTTTAATCACCTGTTCAGATAATTTTATCTACGAAGCAACAAGGTATGAGATGATAAAATAGCCATTTTTTTAAAGTGCATTTTCCAAGTTCTATCTATTAAATGAACAGAAATAACCAGAACTTTAATGTAGCACCATTTTCCCCCAAGTTCTATAGACTTCACACTGAATGACCTATGATTACACTTTGCATCCATTTATGTTTGTATTTTAACCCCATAACGGCTGTAAATGTCCATGTGGCCATAAAGAGGATGAGGAATGATTTGAGTCATCGACTGTACTGTCAAATGCTCAGTGGATTGGGACTAACTCTGCTCGGCCCTTTATGAGCGTCTCAACCCCCTGTGGAACAATCCACAATGACTATAATGAACCAGTTAAAGCCTCTATAAATATCGGCTCTGCATGCTTAGTGGACGTTTGAATACCTCGGAAATAGACCACCGTTTGCAAACAAGTGGCTGGGCGTCGGAAGTCGGCAAGCTAATACATAATCAATGTGGGGGACACTCTCCCGCAGCAGACCCTCGATTCATAGAGAGGCTGCAGATATGAAGTCACTTAGAATAAGCTTGAAATTGCCATATTGATCAGCACATTTTCATCATCAATAGGAGAGGCTTTATCTGGGAGAAGTGAAAACGGCAGGGGTATTGGAAAGACTGCGTAGAACAAAACAAGCTTCAGAACTGCACTGGGAAACATTCTGCTGGTAATTCAGGGAGAAATCCAGGCTCTCCAGCAGGGATGTTAGTATAAAAGATGCAGTTTAGATGTGAGTTCAGGTTCTTGCAGACAAAAAGATGCCCCACATGGAGAAAGATATTTAAGAGGAAGTTCAGTTTGTTCTTTTTGATCCCTTTTCTTCTCTCTTTATGTGAATTTCTTATGAGTTGTCTTCTATATTCAGCATGCAGAGCTCTGGAGAACTTTAATTTTGAAGGATTTCCAGCAGGGGAACCAGGCCCTCAGCAGTGCAAAACGGAGCTAAAAGGAGACCCCTATACTTACTGATATCTAACAAAATGTCCCAGTGCTTTGTTCATACATCATATCGTTGATTTTCACTCCTTTTTCTTTTCTTTTTTTTTTAAATAAATGTACTGAAACTTTGTGTAGATATTTGTGGATCATCTATGTGACTATGTGGATCATCTTTGTATAATAATTCTGCATCCAAAATTGTTTTTTAATGCATTTAGTCAATTCAAGGCAAAAGTAAGCTGGAGCTGAGATCCATGCATTGTTACAATATTTGTGAGATTAAAGTTTGTTACAGGGAGATAAAAAAAAAAAGAAAAACTCCTTAAAAGCCTAAAACACTATTGGCTCCTTTAAACCAGGACTATATAGAGCATTTCTTCTTGCAGCTTTCAGTCTCACCAATGAACTGCTTGCACAATTGCTGCTGAGTGATTGAAGTATGAGAAGGAAGATTATATAGATAGAAAAAAACTTTTAACTATCTGTGTATATTTGTGTAGGCTAATGCTATTATCTTATTTACATTTTTTAAACAAAATAT
>NW_015150530.1:1680391-1694393 GCF_000732505.1 Cyprinodon variegatus
ATGATTAGGATAAAGGTGGATTGAATGCTGACTTAAAGTGTATACTGAACTAAATCCAAGGCATTAACCTATAGGTGATAGTTTAGCTCTATACCATCATCTGGTTTGTTGTCATTTAATCCTTAATAGAAGAATTAATGATTGTTAGTTGCCTTCTTGTTTTGGAAAGAGACAATTAGTGATGTACTCTCAGTGCTTCATGTAAAACAAAAATACATACCTCTTAGGATTGGGGTCTCTTAAAATAACACATTTAAATACTGAGTTCAGTTAAAAAGTTAAAAAATATGCTAGTTTGAAGCTTTGATGAATATATTGACTTGGGGTTATTTCTCTGGATATTGTGTCTCCTAGTAAACAGGCACAGATCAACCTTTTTTGTTTTTGTGTTTTGTTTGATTTTTTCTCTGTTGTATTTATTATATTGTTTAAGAACTATACCTTTAGAAAAATAAATGTAAGAAAAAAAAAAACAAGACAGTAGTTACTTTAACAAAAATCGTCTTAAATACATTAAACAACACTTACTTGTTTTGTAGTAATGCAGCTGAGGACTAGCTACTCTTTATTAATATATTCAGCAAAGAAATGCAGCTTTTCATAAGATGTGGAAAGGTGCAGTCTGTTGATGTGCTTTATATTAAAGGACAAAGACATGACCACTTGTTTTAGATTTAACTCTATGGTGTTTTGCAGATAATTCAGATTTGTTTGTTGTTTCATAAATTTATAAAGCCCCAGTATTAAACAACAACATTCTTCATTTTTATACTATGTGTATTTGAGTTTGCAGAACACAAGTAGGAAATCAATGCAGAGGTTGAACTGAAAGCATGTAGTTGACCTTGGCAAACTTTATGTACAAGAGAATGAACCTTATAAGAAATAGATGTTTGTGAGGGATTTGATTTTTTTAGATATTAAAGTTTCACAAAGAAATCTTCCAATGAAGGAAAATATATGTAAAACATTTAAACAGTAAAAACAGTTACAAGACCTGCTTAAGGATAACATGAAAATATGCAAAGAGCAGAGGAGACCTGGACCACGCAGCATATTCCACAAATGAAATTAACTCAACAAAAAGCAGAAAAATCTTGAAAAGCAGAATCTTAAAAGTCCAAAACTGGATCAGTTCACAAAGTCTGTGTGCAATCCTGCATCAAAGCTGAGGCTCTTGAGTGAACATCATAGGACATCAAAGATAAGAGTCTCATGTCTCCGCTGACTGTGATTGGGAAGGAGTTCTTCATAATAAAAAAAATAAATAAAAAAACCGAGCGGACCACCCGAGGCCACAACAATGATGCTGTGCTCTCAAACTGAATGAAATTCCCTTTTATCACAGCATCCGCACATTAAATGTGACTACATTTGATGTAAGGTCAGGGGTATCTTAAAAGCAAGGTTTGTTTGTACGCAACACACTTAGACACACAAACACACAAGTTTGTATTTCTTCCTACATTAGGACTTTACATTAACTGTCATTCATTTCAGTTGGTGCATTAATGCCTAATCTTAATCATTATTATCATATCCCTAACATTAAACTTAAGTTAACTCTTACCCTACCTCTAAACTAACCCCTTAAGAATAAAATAGGTGTCTGCCACTTTAAGACCAGACTTTGCTCTTTGTAAGGCCTGATGGTCCTCAGAAGGTAAGTAAATATACCAGAAAAGGTCCCTAATAAGTAAGTAAGTACAGAGAGTGCAAAATAGGTTTCTGCATCTTTAATGTTGTTTGATAATTTGCCAAATTTAAGGGATGGAGGATTCATTCATTCATTCTTAACATGAAATGTTCAATGCCCATCTCCCTACAAACACACCTCTTTAACCAAACTCCTGGTCACATTAGCCTTGACCCCCATTGTGCCCCTTTCTTAAAGGATCTGTATGCGCACCTGTATTGAGAACCTGTTTTATCAGCATTAAGGTGGTGCAAAACAAATATGCAGTTTAGTTTTATAATCCAAGGTAATCCCACTGCATAAATAAACTCAAACACATAAAGAAGTTAAGCTTCTGTGCGCCTTGTCATACTTCAGGTGTTGCGTCTAAACTTTTGGATGAGAAAAAAAAATCTTTCCTCTCCAAACTTCCTCTTCCCCTGTAGGTCTTTTACTTTTCATCGCGCTTTCTCCAGAACTCCACCTCGAAGGAACCACACATCCCGAAAGGATATGTGAAAAAGCAGGAACGTAAGCCATGAAGTCTTTCATTTTAAAGTAGGCTCTTGTAAACTTCCAGATCTGTTTCTCAGACCGTATGTGCAAACGTTCTGCATCAATCAATTTCTGCATATAGTGCACCCTATTTCTCGGGAGATTGTAATCGGCTTTCTAGATTATGAATGCAATCTGTCTATAACCGAATAGGGAAGTGAGGTGCTTACCTTCACCGGCGCGCCTTCATGGACCTGTCCAGCAGCTCCCTCCTGGGCTGGAATGGGAATCCTGTCGACGCGCGCGGAGAAGTGATGGTAATGATGCAGTTTTAGGAGATCAGACCGAGCATCCTTCACACCCTCTGCATCAAACTACTCTATTGACAGGATTTATGAGTAATAATGTAAACATCGGTGCGAACGGAAAACAAATTGCAATAGATATAGTAGCGCGCTACAACAGAGAGAGTTGAAAAGTTATCTGCAAAAAGTTGCCAAGATAAAAAAAAAAAAAAGAAGAACTCCTCTCTGACCTGCTGCTGTCCGAAAATGGTTTGGTATTACTTCACAGGAGTGGAGCGTGAAGAAGAAAGCAAAGAGATTTGGTCAGGGGCGCGCAGGGGGAGCGATCCGGGCGCATGGGGAGGGATGAGAGAGCAGAGAAGGAAGCAGGTGGAGGTGGGTGGGTGGAGGGGGGAGGTAACAGTGAAGGTGCTGAGGCTGAACCTCCACCTCACATCAGCATCTAAGTTTCTATCAGCTGCAAACTGCGTTCTGCACGCATTGCCTCGGCTGAAAATTGACCCGCAGAGTGCGGTGAAGTGGTCGCACGTGGAAAAATATAAGCAGACGGGTGGTGGTGGCCGGGAAAGCGGATCGATCGGGTTATAATTTTGTCCGAAGTCGAGGGGAAAATAAAGTTCACGGAGGAATGAAATCTGAAAACAGATGGCGAATCCCGTCGTTTCTAAATAAGATTCGATCTTCGGGAATGGAGTGTGGATAATATTTGGTTGGACGTTTGATGAAAATGACGGATTTGGCCGGTGGGGGGGAGGTGGGGGAGGATGGTGGAGGTGATAGTGGGTGGGATACGGTGTGTCTGGGGACAGAAACTAAACTTGGGGAGAGGACGACACTGTTTTTTTTTTCAGATCCATCCAAGGATCTCATCCCCTTTTCTCATTTGCCCCCAGTGCGCACACAGGACGCCCCCCCTCTCCCCCTCCCCTCACTTTCCTCCCCCGCAAAGAGGACTGCGGGTGAAGGGAGGAAAAGGAGAGAAAACAAGAATACCAAATAAATGAGAAATTTTCGTACAGGCCCCGCTTCCGTGCGTTCCATGCTAGCAATAACAATTAAATATCGACCGCTTTCCCGGCCGGAGAGAACCTGAGATACCCAGAGACTGCCAAGTACCAAGACCCCCCTCCCACCCCTCCCCTCTTTCCTCCTCTCCCCTCCATCTTTCCCCATCTTCCCCATATGCACTCACTCACTCACTCCTGCTCTTCTCGATATCCCGTCCCTATACACCTTTTTCCCTTCTAATCCAAGTCCATCAGGCCAATCTCTTCTAATTTGGTGTATCTCATTTCTCTTGATTCCATCCCACAAACCATTACAGCTCCACCTTTATCATTGCTGATTTGAGAGGGTGTGTGGTGGTTCGCCCTCTGCAACATAGTCCCATTTTCTGTAGGTGCAACAGGACTTCCTCAAACGATGCGTTGTAGTTTATCAAAGATCAATTAGAATAAGATTTATGTTGTTTGGCTCAAAGATGTTTGGGTACAAGCTCTCTGAGTGGATCACCCTGTTTCATGATCAGACTAGTTCAGGTTTTAGGTATTCTGTCAAGAAAGTTCACCATGTTTTTGAAGAAAGACATGATAGCAATGATTTCAGAAGGAAAACTAAAAATCCAAACTTTTGTCTGCAATAACCCAACCTTTTTTGCTTTACGGAGGAGGAATTTTATTATATGTTGTTGAAAATTCCTCTCATGCAATCCCGCACACACATGAGTGTGTATTATCGATGTAAAGACCCTCGCCATTTGTAATTCTGACACTCGGTAAAGTTTATCATTCCAGGACTCATTTAATTCAAAGAAAACAATACTGAACACATGATGATCAAATCCTCTACTGGTCCGTTGTGTTTGGTTCTCTCTAACAATCGGAATGTGTATTATGCTATGCTAAAACTCACCTCAGAAGTTATAATGTAAAGCTGGGGATTTGCCACACATGAGTTGAGTTGCAAGTAGTAAAACCAATATGATTAGCCAGACAAGGCAATAAGAAATGGTTCTGTTTTATAAATGGAAGCACTTCAGGAACACAACTCTGGCTGTGTGTTGAACTGCCTACATCTCACTGGGTCTGTCTGTGTGTCTCGCTGTCTCTAACTCCTATAAACAGTAGACATTGTGATATAGATTGCAGCCTCATTAATCCTATTTTTTGTTGGCCTCAAGTTAAACGGTTACACTATGAATAAAATCAGTCACAACTACCTTAGAATTTCTGACTTGATACATTTTGCTTTACTCTAAGAGTCACATACCAGAAAATATGAGTTATTGCTAATAAAACCAACGGAAAAGCAATGATCACTTCCCCTAGAGATGATTTGCAACTTAAAAACTTCTTACATAAGTAAAATGGTCACGATTATTGCACAGATGCACAGAAATAAAGACTGCCAGTCTCAGAGGAATATTCTACTGTACTTTCAGCACCATCAGGAGATATTACATGCCTCTGCTGGTTTCAGGACCATGGACAGAGATGAGGTTTCAGTATGGTGGATTACAAGCAGTGCTGCTGGTGGTTTACCATCAACATTTTCTAGGACATTAATTATTAGACATATGATTTTTTTAAAATGTTTTTATTTAACATATTGGTTTGCAAATTTACTGTTTGAAAAAAGTTAAACCTAAACAACATTTACTCTTTTGTTTGAATCCCTGATTTTTCAAGGTGCTGAAAATTTAGACTTTACTAGACTTTTGAATGGCAATAAACATGCTAAACTGGATCAGGTCATTTGGTATGTTCTTTGCTTTCAGGGTCCAGTTTGTTGATGGCTCCTGTTCCAAGCACTAGTAACTTAGGTTTTATAAGATTTTCAGCTTCTGCCAGTTTCCTCACACTAAACTATGTAACACATGCAGCCATGGAGATGACTGGAACATCCACGTTCATTGCTTTTCTGATGTGACCCAATAATCTTGGTGATGTAGTTTCTGTCCCAGAACAGGAAATATAAACCACACCACTTCCTTCTGAATATTGTAGCCTTGGGCCAACAGATTTGTGTTTCTATTCTGATATGCATTTCGGCACACAAAAGTTATAAAAGCCCTTTAATGAAGGATTCACTTCTTCTTTCCCCACAGAGAAGGGCGATTATTTAAAATCTATTACATTACCACAAACTATAAGCTTTTAAATTGTCACAAAAAATGAAGGAAAATCTGTTTTTATCAATACAAGACAGAAAAAATCTTCAAACTGTTTTGGTAGGTTAGATTTACAGTGACTTTGCTTCCAAAATGTACCCCAGTATTAAATGTCTCTTAAAATATTTCTAAATGTCCTTCAATTGTTTGTTAAAAATATTCTCATAACCCTTTCTTAGATTAGAAAGCCTGGAACATTTCCTCTTCTGATGTCGTTCCCTCTTTGCATTTTGTTAACATAAATCCATATGCTTCAGAACACCAAGCTATGAAAGCCCAGAATCCAGCTATTATTTTGTTCTTAAACCCTGTAAAAGTTGTAACAAAGAACATAGTTCTTTGGATTTTTTTTTCTGTTTCTATTTTTATCAATTAAGTGTTTTGCTTGACTTATCGGTTATAATAACATCCTTTTAAGACGTATAAAAAAACGTTTTCATTTCTATTATGAGGAACCCTTGAAATCCATTCATTCATTCGTTCATTCATTCATTCATTCATTCATTCATTCATTCATTCATTCATTCATTCATTCATTCATTCATTCATTCATCCATCCATCCATCCATCCATCCATCCATCCATCCATCCATCTTCTCTTGCTTCATTTGGGGGTCTGATGCCTATCTCCAGCAATCTATGGTCAAAAGATGGTTTACACCCTGCAGACGTCACCAGTCCATCCCAGGACAATGCAGAGCCATAATACCATACACACACACACACTCTCACACCTAAAGACAATTTAGAGATGTCATGTTTTTGGACTGCTGGAGGCAGCTGGGGTACCTGGAAAGAAACCACATATGCATGAAGAGAACATGCAAACTCCATGCAGAAAGGCTCAGAATCACACAGCTAACTGGCAAACTGATTGATTAGAGGGCAGCAGTTGTCTGACTGTCTTGTGCCTAGTTTAAACTTTGGTTGAACGGGGTTTATGGCTTAGAGTTCTTCAGCATACTAACTGATATTGAAAATTTCAACACTAAATTCTGTGGGAACAGTTTGGACATGGCTACTTCCTCTTCCGAACATGAAGTGCACCTGTTCACTAAGCAAGGTCCACAAAAACAGTGATGAGCTTGTCCTTCCTGAACTCTCACCTTTGGGATGGATTAGAGATGTGAGAGCCAGACCTTGTTGTCAGACATCAGCCTGGCCTATGAAACACACTTTTGGAAGAATGGTCAAAAATTCAACAAAACACACTCCTTCCCAGAAGATTTAAAGCTGTTTTAGCTCCAAAGTGTTGACCAATGTCATATTGAACCCTAAAGACAAAGAATGTGATGTCACTGAGGATTATTCTGAGAGTCAAAGCAGGTGATTGGATAATGCTGGTATTATGTTTTCTATACAGGGAAGGGGCTGTTGGAGTTGCAGACTTTAGACTATAAGACAAACAGCTTCTATTCTTCCACCTTTCTTGACAGACGGGACACTTGTCGATGTTTCCACACGTGGGAAGACTATCAGAGGAGCAATATTATGTTATCTGAATCAACTTTTCAAACGAACCTTAAAACTATCAAAAGTTTCTCCATCATTGTCGCTTTCTCTTCTTTATATATATATATTTTTTTCCGCCTCAGAACTTCTGTCTGCTCCCAACCAAACTATTCGATTTCTATTTATTTGCCCCTCGGTTCTTCCCTACCCCCACCTCCATCCCAAAACCTCGTCATCCTCCTTCTCACCTCTCCCTTTTTTCACACCTCTCCGCATCCCTTCGCTCACCATTAAAAGCTATTCTTCTCCTGTTGTCTCCCTAATTCTCCATCCCAGCGTCTTTTCCTATTTTCTTTCGCACTTCCCTCCAACTCGTTATCTCCCCCATTTGACTTTAATTAGTTAATGCATTAATTATCTACGCCCCAATACCTGCACTATTAACTTACCCTCTCCTCCCTGTGGCTCGCCTCTCTGCCTCACCTCAAGGCCTCAGAGCAGGACGGACGCACAGCCATGGAGTCACAGCCGTGCGCACGCACAGACGCACACAACCGCGCTCTGCCTGTCCCCTCTCCTACCCCGTGCTTCTTTTTTCACTCTATTTCTCGCTCTTTCACTCTTTGCCCCCTACCTATTTCCCCCCTCAAGTCATCTCTCTCCCCCCCGTCTATCTCTTTCTGCCCCCCTATAGCCTCCTCTCCTCTTTTTCTCTCTGTGCCTTGCAGTCGCCTCTGCCGGCTGGTCTCTCTCCCCGGCGACGGAATTATGAAAAATGCGCCCATCGACAGAGCGCCTCAGCTTCGATTAGCCGAGATGGGACATGACAGGCCGCGATCAATACTTATACCGTCCTATAACGTGTCAACTAATGAATCAATCTCGGCTAAATTTTCCATTTTTCAAAAGCCGACGCGAGAGACTGGAATATCCTCTTTTGTAAAGATATTATTATCGATTTCGTCGGCAATTTGACATCGGGGGTAGTTAATTCCACTCTAGAATAAAATTGAAAACACTTGAGATTGAAGTGAGAGAGGGAGAGAGGGGAGTGAGCGAGGGAGGGGGGGTAGGGAGGAGAGGAGGGTGGGGGGCAAGGGCAGGCAGTAGGGAAGGTGGAGACGGCTGTTGACTTGATAAAAGAGAATAGGAAGATGGAAGGGAAAGGGAAAAGTGGTGAGGAAGAAGAGATACAACTACTGAGAGACAACAGCAGCCTATCTATCTATCTATCTATCTATCTATCTATCTATCTATCTATCTATCTATCTATCTATCTATCTATCTATCTATCTATCCATCTATCTCTTAGTAATATAAACCTGCAATGTTTGTGTATTTTGTTTTTTGTTAAAAAACTACCACAGAGATCTCCTTAGAGAATTTCTTCCTCGATCAAACAATTCTTCCATCTACATTACCTAACAGAAGATATTTGTACCCCTTGAATTTGACCTATAGAATTCACTGTATCTCTGTTTGGATGTTATGTGGTAGACCAGCACAAAGTGGTGTATTTTTGCCCTATCCCGAGCTTTACAAATCTCTAGTACGGGTTTCTATTGATTCTAAGATTAATTTAAGTCTTGACTTTGGCTGGGCCTTCCTAACAGATGAATGTGACTTGATAAAAACATGTCATTCTTCACTCTTAGGTTTGCAGCAATTGGAAATATATCCTTGGTACCTGTTCTAATTTCTTTTAAACTTAAAGCTCTTCTTTTCATTTGTTTTTTTTTTAGAATTACTCATCTATCTTCCCACAAACCTTAAACCAACTTTGCTGTTGTGTTCAGAGCGATGTTCAGTTTTCTAGTAAATGCAGAATTTTGAATTTAGACCAAATTAAACTTAGAGACTGGGTCTCGTCCCCTCCATAGGCTTTAGCAAACCACCCTTGGCAGCTTTACAGTTTATGACTATTTTTCAAAATGTTTCTTCTTACCACTTTTTTTCTCAAAAAATAAATAAATAAAAAACACAATCACCCACACCTAGTGCACTATTATATGCTATTTTGGGATGTATACAGTCATTGATGTTTGAACATTTTAATGTGGCAAAAGGGGAGTGAGCCCTTCTATAAGGCTTTGTCATGAGCAAAAGAATCCCCATGATTTAAGTTTCGGACAGCTAACCGGAGGAAATAAGGAAGACATTTCTATGTTGTGTGTTCAGTTCTTTGAGCTTATGAACTAACCCAAGATTAGAGAAACATCTCAACATATTAACCAACTTTCTGACATGTTAAAATTACCCTGAATTGGCTGGTGTGCATTTCCACTGCTGCAGTTTACTGTGTGTGAGTAGAGACAAAAGCAAGGCAAGGAGTCAGCATGTGTGTCAGAGTGAAATATAGATGGAGGAGGCCGGTGCATGTGAGGGTCAGTGAGGTGCAGTGTAACTGTCGACAATCACAGCCTTATTTACCTGTCAAAAACACTATCATCCCACACAGCCCGAGCCAAGCAATTTCTCCTGTCTCTTCCTCCCTCCTCTCCCACTTTCTCTCCCTGTGTCCCTCTCGCTCACTCTCTCCCTCCACCTCCAATTACAACCCAGAGGGCTATTTCTCTCCAGGACAAAAACACTACCCACAAGCCATCCCTCTCCTTTCCGATAGCCCCCTTACTCTCTCCCTGTCGTATTTTTTTTACCCTTTTGTCTCTTTCTTTTCCCCCACCGCTCGCCCTCGTTCCTTTCCTCTGCTGAGAGCTGGAGAGTGGAAATGAACAAGCTGTAAACACACACCACTTATCGCGCTGTATGCTGTTGTGTATTTGTTGGCGGAGGCTGGAGAGGTGAAGGCTCTGGTATATGAGGCCAGAGGTGACGGCTACCATACCAGACCGGCAGAAGAGAAATAAAGATGCACCACAGGTTGGAAGGCGGTTTGATCAATGCACCATTTGGCGCTCACTTTACCCTCTTTTTGCTCTAAAACTGCTACCAAGACTTGTTGCAGAGCAATAACACTTGTAGAGTATAACACCTGCTCATAAACAGATTGTAGACATTCTTCTTGTTTACCAAACCCTTCAAAAAAGACCATATATTCCTACTATTGTTTTAACAATTCTTAACTACTTCCAAAACTTTCTTACATATTTTCATGTTTAATCCTCCATATTACATATTACAACGTTTATATTACATATTATGTTATTTGTTTATATTACAACTATATGAAGGTGATTTTTAAACAAAAAAGTTATTTGTTTTTATTTCTAGCCAAGAAGTTTCCGCCTGCTTTCAAGTTTGTTAAAAACATATCTGGTCAGATACAGTTAGCCTGATTTGTGGGCTCAGTACTCAGTATCATTTCTTTTCAATGGACCATACCATGAACAAATGATCTTATTTTGCAGATGATATTTAGTTTTCCTCTAAAGGCGTGTGAGTGTCAAGGTCATGGTTATGGTTTTTGTTGTAAAAAAAAAAACAACCAAATTAGCTGGACATCTAATTTGATATACTGTATATATATATATATATAGTTGTCACATCATCATGCAGTGTGGAAGCTAAGAGATAATGGGAAAATGGGTGAAGGTAAATAAAGAGCGATTCTGGATCAAAATCTGTTAGACGTTGCAAATAACTTGAGGCTGAATGTCCTGATCTAAGTCCAGACATAAAACCAATTTAGGCTGTGTAGGAAGAGTTGACAAAAAAATGTGGACATTTATCATCCAGACTAACAAAGTCTGAGCAGTTGTGGAAAGTGGAATAAGTAAAAACCTATAATTGCAGATAACTTCACTGTTAGGCAAAAACCTTGTTTTCATTTAATAATATAAACCCCATGAAATATTATACAAGTTTATAGTTTTCTAATTTGAAAATATTTCTGGGTCGGGAAATTCAAACAGTAGATCTTAATGCAGAAATTATAGGAAAAATATTAAAGTTGAGCATCAGAGCACTTTTTCTACAGTTTAACAGGTTATTGTTTTATTTGGATCCTCATTAGCTTCCACAGCAGTGGTTGCTCGTCTTCCTGGGGTCCATAAAATCAAACTACATAAATACAATTAGCAGTGCAGATAATTAAAACATTAATACATATTTCATTAAAGGTTCAATAGTTTCAAAGCAAGGTTTTTAGATATAGTTTTTAAAGTTAGGTTTTTAGTCTTTAGTTCACCCCGAATTGAAAGGCTGGTTGTGAAGATTTAACACAAAGAAAACAGTCCATAACATGTATTAGAGAAAAAAACCTAAGATTTGCAGATATTTGACTTAAATCATTAAGCCTACATAACTAATATATATTAGAATAAAAACTTATTTCCCTGGAATTATTCCCTGAAATAATGAAACTAATGATGTCATTTGTCCAAAAAGTGACATACTGGATGTATATAAAATTTTCAAAAATTCAGGCATTATTTTAAATACTAAAACTCTATTGCATTACAGAAGAATCTTTGGTGTTCTTTATGACACACACAGACACCTGCTCTGCTTTCCACCTCAAAAGTCACACACTTTTATTGGTACTTGACAGGCAGAAACCCGGCTGGCATTTTATTTCCCGACTAGAATCTTGATGTTCGCAACTGAAACGTGTACACATGTGCAAACACACACACACATTGACAAACACACTCGTACTGATAGAAGAGCTGTCTGTCTTCCTGACTGGCTCTGTGGAAGGGCCATCTGACAAAGCCATTAACAGGGTGGTGTAATGCCTGTGTCTGAGTAGAGCTAAACGACACAAAAAGACATTCATGGGCACTGCCATGACAGGTGAAGCACAGTGACAACTGACTGACAGACTGACTGACTTGAAGCTGTGCTGACTGGTAAAGGCAGAAGGACACCAACACCAGAGACACGTGATGGAGACTAGACATATGACAAAATATGTCAAAGAGTGAGTAGGTTCAAATGTTTTGGAAAAAACTTCTAAATATTTGTGTGCAGGAATGGTTTAAAATAATATATCACTGACTTTATTGCCCCTAAAACACCAAGTTCTTCATAGCGATCAAAAACGTATCTAAACCGGAGCCAAGTCTCAGCCACCAAGGCGTTTGAATATACTCTTTATCAGTAAATGTCACACTTTGCCGCAAATTATAGAGGGATTCGGGTCTCATTTTAGGACACTGACTCATAATGGATGCACCAATGCAAAGGGGGGAAATAACAGGCAGTGAGACAAAAGGAGAGAATGCAAGGAGATTTAAAGAAAGAAGACAAAGACGGAACAAAACAATGTGTGAAAAAAAAGCTGAAAAGAATAATGTTGGATTCAGCGTGTGTTCTGTGGTGTGTGCAGACAGAGGCAGCTAAGCAGAACCAGCCAGCCCTCACAAACCAATCAGGCCTTCATTAGGCCGGGCGGGAGGGATCGATGGCCAGCCCGCATCAATTAAACAGCACCCACACAGCACTATGTAAAAGAATATATAAACAGAAACCCTCTATACCTTTCTGAACAGCTTAAGGTATGATGAGTATGAGAATACTTTCAAAACAGGGTTTTATACTCCATACAGAGCACTCATTGTTTATTGTCACAGTTTGGAAATAAACTGACTGGAAAATATAAAACTCCAATGATTGACTATGATTGATAAAATCACCTTTGCCATAATTATTGGCACAACAAACAGTTTCTATCAACATTATGTAAAGCATTTGAAATAAATATATTTGTTGTTAAGTAGCTCATAGAGTAAATGATTGAGTATATATATATATATATATATATATATATATATATATATATATATATATATATATGTATATATATATATATATATCATATATGCCATGTATAGCTTCATATATGCTATTGACAGAAGTAAAATTGAACAAAAAAATGTTTCTTTATAAACAAAATCAGTTTGTGTACTAAATGATCTGTATACTTTTTTTGAGGTACGACCAAGATTGAGTATTCTAGGAAAAAAAGAAAAAAAAAAACTCCAAGTACTGTAGGTCTTAAAGCAAACTAAGGGGGAATGTTTGGAACCTAAGCTACAATAAGTATGGTGGAGGTTCAGTGATGCTGGGGGCTTACATCTCTCCTAAATGCCATAGTAGCCTTATTAGATCAAAAGAGCAAATGCCCTTAATGGCACATTCTAAATTTTGCATACAGATCTTTTAAACTGAAAATTGTAATACACAATTTTCTCTCAAGAGGACAACGATCAAACACAGAAACAGCTAACCAGATGCTGAATCAACCAACCTTGGTAGCCTTATCTATCCCCAGACCTAAGGCCCCACAGAAAATAACAGCAGAATGGTGAAAGACCTTTTCATCTGAATGCTCTATAAGTTTGTGAAATACCTTTGGAGCAAAAACATGTTTTTATCTTAAGCAGCTGTTTTGTTGGTGAATTTTATGCAGATGGTTTTGTGTCAATTATAAACCTATTTACATCAAAATGTTTATTTTGTGCAATTCTTGTAAAGGAAAATGCAAAAATAAAAGTTATTCATTATTTCTTGTAATCTATTGCTGATGTAAATCACAATCTCCTTCAGAGACACCATACATTCAAAAAGATTGTAAAATACTGGCAACAAACATCCTCTGACAGTGTGTGGTTGTGTGACATTTCTGTGTGTTGGGGGGTATTTTCATACCTATCTTCAACTCTTTGAAGCTGCGTCACACTGTAACCTCACCACTCGCCCTTTCATCCCTGACTTACACTCACAACATCGATAACACCCAATTACACATAAGCTCACACATGGCAGGTCCTGAAAACACACAATTACATGGGCTCCGGACACACATTTTATTAACACTCAATTACACACACGCATAAATCACAGACAAACTGTGCACCAAGACAAACTGATATGTGAGGGACACATAGTTTTTTGCACCTTATAAAATGATTATCTATCTATCTATCTATCTATCTATCTATC
>NW_015150530.1:1695533-1700195 GCF_000732505.1 Cyprinodon variegatus
CCATCCATCCATCCATCCATCCATCCATCCATCCATCCATCCATCCATCCATCCAAACATACTGCAAATAGAGCTGGTGTCAATTGCTAGCAGGCATTTGGTTGCTGCTTGTGATAGGAACCTCACATGCACACACATATTGTGTTCCACTATCCTTGTTGGGACTTTCCATTGTATTCATTTCTATGGCCTAAGATTAACCCTTACCATAACGATTACCAACATATACAGTACCTAACCCTAAACCTAGCCCAAAACTCAAATCTTACCTTAGTCCTAAACCCTAACTCGCACAGCAAGAAGGCACCTTTTCCCCAAGAGCACCAATTATCCCAATTTGTAGAATATTTCTGGGAAATTGTCCTGATGAGGTTACAAAAATATGGCCATCCAAGGGCGTTTGAGATCAGCAAATCTATATTTTGTACTGTGTGAAGAAGCATGGACTAACCAGGGAGACCCAACACACACAAAGAGAGAACATGGCCGGAATGCAAACCTTATTGGCGCACTGCAACATTTTAAAAAACTAAGACATTAGGCAGCCCAAGTATACACCAGAGTTTACAAATTAGGGTTTTGGAAAAGACATGTCCTGCAACATAAAAGAAGATAACAGAAATAACCCCACAGGCACAGAAGTTCTATATTATATCATAAGAACAACATTTTTGCGATTTAGATTTGCTGATGCCCAAATGTGCATAAAAATTTGCCTAAAGGTTACCAAATACCGCTCCTCCAGAGTAGGACCTTTCAACATTGCACCGCAGGGGGCATTAAGGAAGTTGGAGTGGCAGCTGCTGCTCTTTGTAACAGGGAAGGCTCAACGGTGTTGATCAAATCCATATGTCAAATATTGCATTGAAAAATGTTGAATCACATAAAATATATATTACTACAACAGGTGAAAATAGCTGCTGTGAAGCTCTCTGAAGTAATAAACTCCAGGAACCACAGTTCAACACAAGATGACAGTTCTGATTGAATGATCACTTTTGACTCTCCGACTCATGAGGAAAACCTCCTCTGTCCGGCAACCGTCTGTCATAAATCTTTAAGTATGTTTGCCAATCAGCATCGAGCAGCCAGCTTCACCACCCGCCCCTGCTCCAAAGACCCCCTAAGATGTTTAGCCTCACCGGAAGTGATGTATTTAGCTGTGTTACCCAATCAGGGCTCTACTCTCCTGCTGCTTACCTCAATAAAGCGAGGCTCAAACCTCAACCACAATTTCTTATAGAGGCTGACAGGCAGAGTCCTGCTGCTGCAGAGTGGAGGGGAGATTGCATCTGAGAGTGGAATAAACAGCTGATTAATGTGCAACAGGCTCATGAAATCAGGAAAATTTTAACACATATTTAATGTTGTTAAATGACTTTTATTTATGAAGTTTGACTATGTACTGTATATTTCACCAATAATTTTGCAACATTTGCAGAGGAGGTTTAGCCTCCCTAGTATTTAATGACAAATTGCAAATTGTCAATTATTTTAAACATACATAATCTAAATTGTTACAGATCTTTAAGTCTGAATGTGGATTGGCGGGGTAACTGTAAACAATGTATTCCATGCATTCCAGTTTGCCTTGTGTGTCTAAACCATAAAAAGGCCTCTAATGATCCAGAGACTGGATGAATAGCAATATGGATGCAGAAGTTGAAACAAGTGATGTCAAGGGTAAGAATCCTGGTCCAGGAGTTAAAATGGTCTGAAGCTAAATAAACATTGTACATAACTAAATTTTTTATTTTGTATAATTTTTATTTGATTGATTTCATGCAAGCCTTTATTGTGAAACTTGTGTACAAATAAATTAGTTAGTAAGTTCTTAATGTTTCCATTACTGTTTATGCTATAATAATAACATGTACTGACAGTCTTTCGTGTGCAGTCACATTAAGCATAGACAATTGATGTGACCAATTGTCAGTCTGTCTGCTTGGTGAACAAATCTGTTACTCTTACAGTTGTGACAGATAGTGTTTTGGGTTTATTTTTTTACATTATTTTCACTTATGTGCAGTTTTAGTTGCAGATCAATCATGAAACTATGAATTGTTTAAAGAATAAGATTTTTTTTATGGATTTAGATAGAACATAAGAACCTATAAAAGAAAAAAATGTAAATAAAAAAAACAACAAAAAAAGTAGCTAGTCATAATTGGAGCACATAAGCCATACAATGCCTTAACCCAGGGGCCTCAAACTGGTTACAGAAAGGGCCGTAAGGCTGCAGGTTTTCTTTCCAACCAGGCAATAGCACAACAGACTCCAGTCAAGTGAGTCCCATCTTAACATGATGAGTTGATGAGATGAATGGAGTCTGTTGTACTATTGCTTGGTTGGAAAGAAAACCTGCAGCCACATAGCCGTTTCTGGAACCACCCTGCAAGGCTTAACCTAACTCGGACACCTTGTATGACCTCCATACCACAAGCTTGTTTTAAAGTGAAAATCTTCCACTTTCACCTTTTCAAAGCAGCAAATATTTTGAATTTTATATCTTTTTTGTAGAATATTTAAACTTCAAAAACTTAATCCAAGAGTATAAAGGGAAGGAACTAACATGAGTTGACCCCTAAGTGTTGTTACACTTAAAGATTTAATATAAACATTATTTAAACTATTTATATGAGTGAATATAATAAAGTAATTTTCTCATTTAAAAAGCTTTATGTTCCTCCTAAACAGCAGGACTGATAGCAGCTCTCCTAGTTAAAACAGGCCCACAGGTGCAGCGCTTCACAGAAAAGCAGCGTGGAGAAAATATTCCGCTGTAGAATGAATGTGTTTGTATTGGACCATTACCGGGGCGCGCGTCCTGAGCCCCGCGCGTCACCTGCTCGCCGTGGCATTGACACGTCAGTCTCCCACAGCTAACGCAATGTGACAGTGTTGAGATTATAATATCTGGCCCGCATTACCGGGCATTAGCGCCATTACCGCGCCCCGCCCGCTCAGGTGGGGCCGAGCAGAGAAGAGGAAAGGAGGGGATGAGGGTGGAGGCGTGGGGGGGTCAGGAAATTGAGGCGAAGGCGCAGGATGACGACGAAATGGATGCATTTGAGAAAATGGGAGAGGCAGTTTAGATTCAGTAAAAGGTCTTACAGCAGCTGTGGGGAGAAGGTAAACATCTGACGATCAGATGGGGAAGATATGGCACTTTAGTAGGATGCGTTCAAAAACAGTGGATGATCGCAACTAAAGCATTTACTGAATAATGATGATGAAATTTGGCATCCACATCACCAGAGTACACGAGTTTGGGTATCTGTGTGTGTTTGTGTGTGACAGAGGAGGAGCCGTTGTGTGGTAATAACAAAGAAAAGGGGTAAGAAAGGGGGGGCAACCCAATTGGTTAAAGCTATTTTAATAATGAACAGCTGAACAAGCACCATCACTTCACATGATTTAATATTTACACCATGGCACGCCTGGTTTCATATTACTTTTCCAGGGGCTTCATTTGTTTCACCCAAAGAAAACAGTTCTATTCCACAGCCTTGTTGTTTTAATTAAGGAAATTAATAAATAAAAATAAATTAATGTGGCCTCCTTGCCTCCTCCTGTACCCCCAGAACTGTGGCAAGCACCATCGCCCGCCTAGCTGCCTGCTCGCCTTCATGGGGATGTATGTGCGTGCCGTAATTAACGCTTAATAAGTAAGTGATTCATTATGATTAGCGTACGGATTCGCTGTAATGGCCCCTCTCTGTGCTAGCAATCAACCTCACTCTGTTTATCCACACATAAACCCCCTGATCCATCTCTGTCTGCAGCTCCCCCCATTCTGCACATCCAGCACGGTGCTCCATTCCTCTGGTCCTGATGCTGGGCCATTTGTTGGGCGGCTGGTGGAGGTCTCTATCAATCCGAGTGTCATTAAGCAAGATGAAGAGGAGGAGAAGGAGGAGGAGGAGGAGGAAGGGAGGCTCATTGTCATCAAAGTGGTAACTGTCAGTATGAGGAGAAGATTACTCACGTCTGTGATGCTGTTGGAACGTGATAGATACGTTCATATGAAAAAGGGAACTGATGCATTTGCCAAGTACAATAATAAGCTTGCGCAAAGATCACCTCATGCTTTAAGAAATCACTTGTGATTCCTGATAAAACAAGGAATTTATTTATTTATTTATTTTGCACTAACCTCAAGAATGAATGCGATTAATTTCCTAATGAGATCATTTTTAGGGTGGGGTCTGCTGGGGGATTGCTCAAGCACTGTGATTCTTGTAATGTGATAAAAACTAATTTAGCTAAAGTCTCTCGGGGGAGTTTGTATATTATAGGAATCTAATTGATGGTGTTTTTAATACACATATCGTAGGGAAATCAGAAGACAACAGCATGTGATAAGAGGAGAACTGAAAAATATCACAGGAATCACTTCGTAATAATAAATGTTTCAGAGTTAACACATAAAAAGACATATTCTGATATAGACTCCTGCCTTATTCAGCCCTCCAGGCGTGGTCACCAACATTTGCTTCCAAAGGTGGTAGTCTCAGGTGGAGTTGGTTTCAACATACTTTATGGCTAAGTCTGGCAAGACCCAGTAACAAGTGAATCCCCACTTTGCTTTTTTTAATGTCCTCATCTTCAAGTATGAATCTTGACAAAAACATATGATCCCAAATACAAGAAACTCAAAAA
>NW_015150530.1:1701130-1711361 GCF_000732505.1 Cyprinodon variegatus
CCTCCTTCCCACATTTCCCCCCTTTCTGCTTTTATGTCCTTCATCACTGCAAACATGAAATAATGATGACCCAGGAAATTATTCACAACCAGCAGTTGGCAATCAAGTAAAAGTATCTGTTCAGTTGGTATTCTTTGACAGGATAAGTTGAAAGGTCGCAAGTGGGGCATCAGCATTTTAGGGAGAACAAAATAAATGGTTTTAAAAAGAAAAAATTTTTTTGTGTGACATTTTTATTTTTTTTTCAACATTCCTCACCCTCACGAAGGGTTCCTTATTCACGAGTGTTTAGGTATCAAATATTTGTCTTCTCTTATGTTTCATGCATGAAACTACTATATGTTTACATGTTTCCAACATGATCTGATGCCAAGTGCCTTCATTACAGATATCTTTTTTATGAACAATATATAATTATTTTTTGAGTGACTAAAGGTAATAAAGATGCAGTCTATTTCCAATATTCCAGTATGAGTAGCAAGTGGCTCCTGAACCACAGTAAAGGGGATTGAAAAACTAGATCTAAAAAAAATTATTGCAGAAAACAAGGTTTACTTTATGTTCTTTTAAAGATCTATAGCCAACTTAGTGGTGCTTTCACCCCTTGAAAATTTAGCCAGCGTACAAAAAGTTTGATAAACACGCTGGCACGTTATTTTATGAGTTATGAGTATGCTGAAGCACGCTGGCACACGCTGACATACGACAAGTATGTCAAGAAATTTTGAGCAAAATTTCTTGCATGCTCACGTATGCTCATACGTGGGCTATAATTTATAGGTATGTTATGTGATTGTTGACAAGCATTAATTGTAAGTTACTCATAAGTCGTGGTGTCTACCTTTTACAACCTGTATCATTGTGAATGAGTGATGGATCGTCCCTGCATTCAAGCCCAAGGCCACAATCAAAAAACTTCATAGCAGAGATGACGCTGAATCTGCTGTAACTGCAAACATTCTTTTTTTTTTTTTCTTTTTTTTTTTTGGCGGCCGGTAAAAAGCTGCTACCACAGAGTTTGGAGAAATCTTCTTGAACTTTTTATGCAGGACAGATGCCTCTGGGTGCATTGCTGCCCCCCCTCAGGACACTGCCTTGTGACATTTCATGGGCATTATGCTGCCTTGCGTTATGCATAAGTTAGGCTGTCGTTAGACATAGGCTCTGGACTCATTATGAATACTCTATGCATACGCCCAAAATTGAAAAAAAAAATAAAAATACATAGAAAGTTGAGTGTATGCCGGCGTTTTGAAGGATTCTGGGACGTCAGGCACTCTCTGGCTAAATCATCAAGGTGTGACAGTGCCATAAGTAATGTGTAACCTTTATCCATTAGGGACACTAGACCCAAAGCTTCCAGGTCTACAACTGCCAACAGTCTCCCTCTGTGTTTGGAAATGTTGTAGTGGCCCACTTTAGACCATATATGTCTGATCAGGTTAGGGTTACATGTTTTTGGTTAACAACAACTTTTAGCTTATTTAACCTTCACGTTTAAGGGAAGATAAGACTACCTCTATGCGGTGCTCAGGTCTTATGACTCATTAATTGATATATCCGACCCTCTCAAGTGACAAGCTGGGGTTTTGAGAAAGGCTGCCAGTAGAGAGCATCCATATGAACCAAGTGCTAGATATTAACCTGAAAGTGGCAGTGTTGCTTAATGTATTATCTTTTTTTTTTTATCTAAAGAATTTATAATTTTTTGCATTATAGAAGGATATTCCCTCTATCTGAAAATCCAAATTATAAGGTGTTTGAAGGAACATTCTTCACTCCGTTTGCTGGTTAGCCGCCCTTTCAGAATAACCTTTAAGCAGGTGATCGTTCTGCAGGTACTGAAATTCCAACAAGGCAGAAACAGAGGCAACAGTTTGTTTTTTATGGTAATTTTGTCAAATAAGGAAGTTAAATGTTTTGATTAGAAGCAAGCAGATGCAGGAAGTTCATATGTACTCTGTGCAAAATCATTAATGTAATATTTATCCATTTTAATCTAATAAAAGAAAGTTGAGTTTCTTAGCAAATGTGATTGATGATTGTGGAAAATTTAATCCCTAGATTCAAATGTTCTATTTTGATCTCAGGGAAGATTATGTGGAAAAAGAATCCATTATACTATAGAGCTAAGATTAGCTGAGAGTTTAGATTTTCCACTTTCGGTGCAATTTTAAAACAGTGTGCTTTACATGAGGTCTGATTTAGAGGACAGATAAAAAATCTCTTGTAGAGTTTAAAGAAGCTAAAGCTTGAGGTTAACTTCCTTCTGGTTTACAGATTAAGTTGTTTTGATAAAATTGAAACACTTTAATAAGGTATTTAAGTAAAACCCTGTTAAACAAATTGCTAAACATGGAAATAGTGGGGGGAAAAAACAAGCAAGCTAAAACAACACATAAAATTCATTAGATATTGAAGAGTTAATGCAAATAAAACATTTAAATCTTACAATGAGTAAAAATTCAGTGAAATTCAGGTTTTAAAGTAGATCAGACACTCTAGACATCAACTGAATTATTACAGCACATTGTCAAAACAGCATTGGAAACATCAAAAAGTTATAATTTAAAGAGAACAAGTATATAAGATAAAACAACCACAAATTAAGCATTTATAAACTTCAAGAAACCAATTTGTCATCAAATACACTAGATCCACAGCCTTTACAGGATTTAAAACAAACTTTATACATTAGCAAAGTCTCATGAATTCAAAGTGAAGTACAAAAAGTCATACAAATGTGTGAGAGTAAATTTACAAAGCAGCCAGCATAAAATTATATTTGTCTCCCTTGTGTGATTATTTTGTGGTTAGTTTTCTAAACACTTTAAAGGCAAACTATAGAGAACAAAGGGATTTTAGAGTCATGACTGACAGTATACAGGTTTTATTAGTTTTAATATTGATAATTGTTTTTAACGAAGCTTTTGTGATTGTATGTTTGTTCCTAGAATTGATCAACAGTTCTTTTGACTTTCTAAAGGTATGTTGTTTTCTAAACTTTTGTTGATTTTTCCTTATTTTTTGCTACATTGTGTGTAGCTGACTGTGACATGAGAAAACGTAGACAAGCAGAGGAAAAAAGCATAACAAAAATCCTTAAAGGTACATTGTTGTTTTCTTTTTGTTTTTTTTAGCATGATGAACCAAACGATGCAAAACCAGCTGGGTAAACTTTTACAGAAGAGTTTTGAAAGTTTCTCACTACTAGACACCAAGCTATACCCATCTCTAACATTTTGTTCTCTCTGTCCTTTTTCATAGTAGCTTCATCTGGTCTGTTTCTGTTTGGCTGTGACACCATCCTGGAGAGAAATATCAGCTGTGCTGCTGCCATTAACACCTTTGTGTATAGATGTTGGAGCCCGGCCTGTTTTTCAGTGTAGTCCTGTTGCAAGTAGACTGTAACTAACTGGATGTGATCTCTTTGTCCTCTGATATGGGAGCTGGCTCGAAGCTCATCTGCCTGGCTGTGTGTTTCCTGGACGGGGTCCCCTGTGAAGCTGGTTGAAAGTTGCCTTTTGTATCTCTGGTTCTTTTTCTTTGTCCACCTCATTTTCCTTGAACCCCAGTCAGCCTCAGCAGATGGCCGCTCACACTGAGCCCAGTTCTCCGGCTCAGGCTCAGTCTTCCTGTTAAAAGGGATTTTTTCCTCTCCACTGTCACTACAAGCATGCTTGGTGTGAGGGATTGCCTTCAAGTTAATGACTTGAAGGCAATCAGCTGGGTTTTTTTTTTTTAGATAGAAAATTTTGTACCAATCTGACTGTATGATCTGGTTGAACTGTCTCTATAAAGTGTCTTGAGATGACATGTGCTGTGAATTCATGCTATGTAAATGAACTGGATTAAATTGAATTGACTATGTGCTTTTCATTTAGAAGCTCTTGCTGCTAGTTAGTTGTTTTTTATTAAGTTTCTTTTATAGTTTTAGCCCGTACATCAGTAAGTGCACGATCATACTCGAACGCCTAACTTATACTCACACGCCCAGCATATATGCTCTAACAACCCCTCAGTCAGCCTGGCGGGGGATCTACCTGAAGATTCACTCGATGAGCTTTCTCACCGACAACTGCACTTGACAGCAGCTTGCATGAGCCATTTTGTATCCTTTAAGAAAGCCTTATGCTCTCCCTCAGACATCTTTTCTTCCCCCTCTGCACCTCCCAGAATGTTCATCGCCCAGAAAATAATTTCTCAAGTCATTTCAGCGCCTTTGTGAGCGGCAATCAATTTCTCTTCTCTTCATGATGGTCCTGCGTGTGGGCACAGAAGTTTGACCTTCTCTAAAAGATCTATCAATTTATCCGTCCATCCTGCAACCTATCCATTAATGTTTTCATCTTGCACTGTTGTTTTTTTCCTCTCCCTTGTCTCTGGCTGCAGACTGCTTGGTGGTAAGTGGCTTTAAGCTCATGTGCTTATCAACGCCTGGTGGGTGTCTGTTGGTGCAATTATTTTGCAGACTTAGAGTCGTACCAGAATCAGCCGCTGGAGAAAATGATGGTCATCTTGACTGAGAAGAATATGCACTTGAGACAAAGGGAAGGGAAGACCATTTGGAGGGTTGTGACGGTGCTGAGCCCTATGAGGGGATGAGGTTGGGCTAAGGCTACATGACATATCACATTAACAGCAAGGGGTCATCCAATTCCTTCCAATTTTCAACCAGCATTTTTGCGGCAGCAGCTCAGTTAAAAGCCAACATATAATTTATAAGTCTGTGTTGCCTCAAGACAAGCTGCTGTTAAAATGTATACCAGAAGAACAAACATTGGAATGTCATAAGATCAGGAATAGAGTAAATGGATTAGAGCTACATAAAAACATAGCATGGTTAAGACATTCAATAATGATTTTTTTAAAACAAACTTAGCCGCTGTGGCAGTTTATTTCAATCTGAAATTTCTCTAAAAGTGATAAAAGGATCACAGAAAAACTTGTTAAGAAGCTGCAAGAATTACTGGCAAGTGATTTTGTCAACAAGAGATGTCCACTAGATCTTGTTGTGGTGATGAATTTGACAACCTTTGTGAGTCAGAATGGGCAAGTAAAGTAAAATAAAGATGAAATATGTTGATTCTGAAAAGATCAACTGGATTTAAAGCTGTTCCAACAAAGTATTACTTTAAAGTTGTCAAGAGTTATTAAATCAGCTTACCTTTTTTATAGATATACTGTGTAATTTCCTCCCAGGTTTGGGTCTTAATTAGTTTCACTGAGTAGGAAGCAATGTTGTCAAGATTACAGCTTGTGGTTTAAGCTCATATATGAGATAAGTGACTACTGATAGCAAATTTACGGATCTATGATCGGAAATTTTCAGAATTTTCTCCAAGAATCTTAAAAAAATATCTGAGAAAACTTACAAACTCATCCAATACAATGCAGGCTAAAAAAGATAATGTTTGTCCGAGCAGTAAAGGACCAAACATATAAGCTTTTCTAAAGACACAAGGATTACAAGTTTATCATCACAGATAATAACATGTTCTAATAGAAAAGTAGCTGTTTAATCTTTGTTTTGGATTTCTTACAGGCGGTTAAAACCTTTATAAAAAACTTTAGATGCTTTTTGTGCATCTATGAACATTTGTCTGCATCTTACTGACTCCCTCCACATTTCCACCATCCACCCCTAACCTTTCTATTCTCATCACTCTCTCCCTCACTCGTTTTTCTTTCTCTCATTCACACTCCTCGCTCTGTCCCTTCCAATCTCTCTCCTCCTTTCGTAACCCCTCTCTTTGGCTCACAGGACAGTATTATATATTCCAGTCTCATGCTTTGCATGATTTGGGCAATAGATGAAGCCATATCCCCCTCTCCTCTTCGGGCTCTCCCCTCCCTCTAACTCTCGCCTTGTTGTTTAATGTTTCAATTTGGAGGAAGCAAACATTCAATCAGACAGATTAACTGTTTAATGCATGTCATCAGTCAAACTGTCTACGAGAGGGGGGCCCCTCGGCCTGGTGCTGCCTCTCTCCCCCCCAACTGCCTCCGCGTCCTTCTCACTCCCCTGCTCTCCTCACACACACTGTCTACTCTCATATAGAAGCGTATATCCAACCAGACGTAAGGGTATGCACACACACATGCCTACAAGTAGAAAAACACATTTTTACTTATGCTGCTATGCACACATGCATCCAAATACAAAGAGGTACGTATAAAACATATTCTCTGACAGATGCAAATGGAACAGGATAAACAGCTTTTCATCCAAAGAAGGGGATGCATGGAAATATCAGCACCAACAGAAGAAGATGCAGGATTCTGAGCTACATGGATTACAGAAGACATTCCATGTAATTCCAATGCTATGTCTACTGATCTGCTAAAAGACATGTCCGCTGATTCACTTACAATTGTGAAACAGTTTTACACAATTAAGTCATGCTCTTTTAACAGACAGTGCACACGCTCACGCATGCACACACGCTTGTATTTCCTTCTCTCTTACACACACATGCACACATCCCACAGGCCAGTGGATAGGGAAATCAAAGTGACAGAGAGGTAGAGCAGGGGGGAGTGAGAGATTAGAGGAAATGAAAAGAGTAAAGAGGAAAGAGGGGAAGAGGGAATGGGAGGCCGAGCATGCTGCAGATGGAGTGGACTGTAAAATAGGCCGCGGTGCCCACATGGTTTGTAAGTGATACTGTAGGTATTCTAAATCTAGAGGCGCCTGTTTATTTTTTGTCAACAAACCATGCAAATGCAGGACACCCTAAATATAAATTTTTACAATGTTTACCAAAGACTTTTAAAAGATTAGATAAGGTATTTTAATAACGGCAACAGCTATCAGAAGACGATCTCATCTTTAGTTTGGTAAATTAAATAACCACATCCCTTTATTTATTTATTTTATTTTATTTTTTAGAATGATCTCTGCTATATTGGAAAAATCTCCAGTCTTCCCTCATTTATCTATTTTTTTTAGGGTTGTTGTTTTCAGAGGAACACAGAGCAAAGAATCAATCAGTCTTAAAAACGGCTCTTAAAGTCAAGAGAAGGAGCTATTTGGTCTTTAGACATAACAGACAACTCCTGAAAAGAATACAAGGTGCTTTGATACTAAAAGTCTCCAGGATATATTTTGTTCCAATTTCTTGAGCTTTAGAGTGTTGTAAAAAATACCAAATACAAAAGGGTCTATATAACATATATATGGCTATATTTTCTAGTCCAAAAACTACTTGATAAAAAACATGACAAATTGTAGATGCATCTATTAAGTCATGTGTTCTGTATTTTTCCATGAAAAAAATTACTGTATTTTCATTCATGTTATGATGCTCAGTTTAAACATTATTTTGAAGTTATGTTCTTCACATTTACAGAGAATGCATATAAACACAGCATGCTGCTGTGATGTGATTGGGTTATTGAAAACTTTACTGTCTGCTGGTGAAAATATCTTTAAAATCTTTGCAACAGCTTATAACAAAAAAAAAAAAAGAAAAACACAAACTAAATTCTGTAGTTTAAATTTGCAATGAAACTCCAAATAACAAACTGGGAACTGGCAAAATGGTGAACAGCAGTGGAATTTTTGAAGCCAATGTGGCACTATGCCCATCACAGACAGTTTAAAAGCTTTTACAATTTTTGGGATACAATTGAATTTATTTTCATTATAAATTCTTTATTGCAACAACTTATTTCGTGCTTTAGGCAACTGTAGCTATTAATTCTTGAAATGTGACACAAATTGCATATTATGTGTTAATATCTATCACCTGACTTCTTTAAAGGAGAGAAGCAGGCAATGGGTCCTAATAATAAACTCAGAATAACTCCGCTTGTTTCTGTTATTTAAAGCAGTCAGGGTTAATAAAACCTAATAGTTGTTGATGGCTGTTTCATATTGCTCCTGATATTGGACTCTCCCTCAAATTCCTCCTTTTTTAATTTAATCACTGTGAAAATCTTAAATTCAACTTACTAAAAAGTGAAACGTCAGGCTCTTGCCCTGAGGTCTATTACTTGCAGCAAGGAGTTCAGCAGAGAGAAGCATGGATAGAGTTGACAGCTGAAACAGTTGAAAGCGGACATGAATTAATCTCCATTTATTGTCTATTCTACAGTACGCCTTTATGTTTGCAGGCACAGTCAGCATCTACAGCTTAAACACTAATTCACCATAACCGTAACTACACATAAATGCAGACTCTCTTTCCTCCTTACATCAGTAACAGAGAGCTTAGCAATATTGGAAAGCTCAGTTTGTATAGAGAGACATATAACTTTATTCTTTATGATAACAGAGTATAAAAGATTTTAATAACAGTATTTTTCCAACAATCTCCCCCACAGCTGGAAAACATCAGGTGTGTCTGCCTCTCTATCCTACAACTCTCCAACCGCAGCGGCGAGGGCGGCCAAACCAGGTAAGTATTGACAGGGAGCTCCGGTGACATGAGGAAAGCCAGTCAATGCCCAGACACACAGGGACAGAGGTCAATGACAAAAAGGTAGGCTCCCTGGAAAGAGGGAGCTCGAGAAAGGAGTAAAAAAGGGTGATAGATGGGAGGCGCAGGAGATACAAAGCAAGATAATATTACCTTTAGGCCAGAGGAGAAAAAAAGGTGAGAGTAAGAGGCTTGAAACTGCTTGTATGAGCGATGAAAAACATAATAACACTCACGCACCCAAATGATGCATTACTGAAAATATTTTTCATAACATATAAATTTCATCAGCTGTCATTCAGTAAAAAATGGTTTCACGTCTAGCAAAAGTATTCACTTTTATTTTCATTTTTCACATTTATTCAAATTAATTAAAAGCTAATTAAACATATTTCAGTACTACCAGCAAATGACTGGATGTAAATTGTACATAATGGTCTTTAACAAATGAAAACCAAACAAGTTGTCTATTTTATTCAAACCCCTTTCCATAGATACCCTTTTATCAATTTAAATGCATTATTTTCCATTATAGAGAAAAGAATCCTCCTAATAGTAATTTAATAATTAACATAATTACAATTTTTTATAAAGGCTTTAGAGGTTTATTAAACAAGATAGGGGAATAAATAACATTATGCACTCTGCGGAAGACACCAGAAAGGTCAAAGAAAAAGCTATGGACTTCTTTAAAGCAGGTTATAAAGCTATCTCTAAAGCTTTAAACCATTTATAAAGAAATGTTTAGTCTATAATCCAAAAATGGAAAGTGGCAAGTAGCAAAACATTACAAAGCCACAACCATGCACAAAGCTTAAATTGGAGCACAGCTTCAAACCTACCAAGACATGATAATTCATCTAAACTCACAGGCGTAGGCAGAAGAGGATGAATCAAATCAGCAGAAAACTGTGGATGATCTGAAGATATCCACACCCCAAGCAAAAAGCAATATCTGGTGTAAAACAAATACTGCATATTACCACAGATCTCCATCACTATGGAGAAATATGATGATGGCAGCACCATACTGTGGGGGTGCTTTTGTTTAATGCCCACTCTTATACTGATGATACTTGGCCACATCTGCCCCCTTCAACTTTTCCACCTTTTCCCAAATTTCAGGCTTCAAACATAAAAATAGAAAATTGTAATTTTCTTTCTGAAGAATAAAAAACAAGTGGAACACATTTATGAAGTGGAATGAAATGTATGTGATACATAAATCTTTTTTTACAAATGAAATACTGAAGAGTCGGGCTGCAAAATAAGTCGGCTCCTTTACTTTCAGTGCAGCAAACTCTCTTCAAAGGTTCAGTGAGGATCTCTGAATGATCTACTGTTCACTTAAATGACTGATGATGATAAACAGAATCCACCTGTGTGTAATCAAGTCTGATAAATGCACCTGCTCTGTGATAGTCTCAGAAGTCTGTTTAAGGAGCAGAGAGCATCATAAAAAAACTTGGGACACACCAGGCAGGTCTGAGATACTGTTATTGAAAAGTTTTAAGTCAGATTTGGATACAAAAAAGATTCTCCAAGCTTTAACATCCCAAGAAGCACTGTGCAAGCGATAATATTTTAATGGAAGGGGTATCAAACCACTGCAAATCTAGGAAGACCTGGCCATCCCTCTAAACTTTTAGCCCAAACAAGAAAAAGATTGATTAGAGATGCAGCAGAGAGGCCCATGATCACTCTGGATTAACTGCAGAGATCTATAGCTGAGGTGGGAGACCCTTTCATAAGACAACAATCAGTCATATGCTGCACAAACTTGGTCTTTATGTAAGAAAGCCTTTTCT
>NW_015150530.1:1713324-1721747 GCF_000732505.1 Cyprinodon variegatus
GAACTGAGAAAAGGGTTGGAAAATCTTTCAACAAGACAATGATATAAAACATAAAGCAAAATCTACAATAAACATAGCCAGATGTTAGAATGGCCAAGTTAAAGTCCAGACCTGAATCCAACTGAGAATCTGTGGTAAGAACTGAAAACTGCTATTAACAAACACTCTCCATTCAACCTCACTGAACTTGAGTTGTTTTGGAAGGAAAAATGGGCAAAAATGTCAGTCTCTTGATGTGCAAAACTGATAGAGACATACCCCAAGCGATTTGCAGCCATGATCACAGAAAAAGGTGCTGCTACAAACTAATAAATCAAGGGGCTAAATAATTTTGCACACCCAATTTTTCAGCTTTTTAGTTTGATAAAAAAAAAAAGTTGAAAATGTCCAATAAATTTGGTTCTTCATGGTTGTTTCCCACTTCTTGTTGACTCTTTACAAAGAAGTACAGTTTGAAGCCTGAAATGTGGCAAAAAGTCAGAAAGTTTAAACTGAAAATGTTCACAATGTACTGTATATTTGTTATTTCATCCTGTTATACCCAACACTACATTAATTGCAGGCATGTCTTGAGAAGATAAAAACCTGGGTGACTTCAAATGTCTTTCTTTTTAAGTGGGACAAGACAGAATTTATTGTCTTTGGACCAGAGTCTTTGCAAAGGAGGTTGATATTTATATTTATCATGACATGATATTTAAATCCTATATCAAACAGTTTTCTGGAATTCACTTTTTTGTCTCCAGAATACTACAAAACATACACATATTTTTCCTGGGTTGATACTGAGTAACTAATCCATGCATTTGTTACATAAAGGCTTGACTATTGTAACTCTTTACTATCAGGATGTTCACTAAATATTTAGGTTAAAAATGTTCAACTGATCCAAAACCCTGCAGCCAGAACTCTGTTGAAAATTATAAAGAGAGATCATATTATTGCTATTGTAGCCTTCCTTCGTCAGCATTCAGGTTATTCCAGAAAATAATGTGAAATCCTCCTGAGGTATGAAGCCCTATCTTATATATAAAATCTGATCTTTCCTTATCTTCCTAACTGTACAATTTACTCAATCTGCAGGTTTATTAGTGGTTCCTAGAATTTCTAAAAGTAGAATGGAAGGCAGATCTTCTAATTATTAGACTTTCCCATAGATTCTACAAGTTTTGGTCTATGAGGAAGACACCCTTTCTACATTGAAGACTGGGGTTTAAATATTTCTTTTTATAAAGTGTATATAGTGGCTCAGGTTATCCTGAGCTATCTCCATAGATATGCTGCTGTAGGCTTAGACTGCTGGAGGACACAGAAGCCACTTTTCATCACTCTACTTCATTCAATCTCTATTCTACCATATGAAATATGTGTTAGTTCAGTCCCTAACTTTATGCTCTGCTCTTTTTGTAGCTTCATCTGATCTGGCGCTCTGTTTGGCTGTGACACCACCCTGGAAGGAAAGATCAGCTGGGCAGCTGCAGTCCAACACTTTTCAGTGCTTTGCCCTTCATCTCTTCTAGACATAGCTATGGGCTCAGCTTTTACCATGACTAAATGCATCTGCTCTCCTTTATCATTTTTATGGGAAAACCAGCTCAGAGCTCATCTATTTAACTATTTAATTCAGAGGCACCTATGGAGCTAGTTTAGCATTACCTTTTCTAACATAAAACATTTTTTTATCGATCAGTGCTCCTATGTTCCTTTTGTATGTCTAATTCTGACTCCTTGAACCCTCAGTCAGCCTCAGCAGAGGGCTGCTCACTCTAAGCCTCGTTCTTCTGCAGGTTTCTTCCTGTTTATAGGGAGTTTTTCCTCTCCACTGATCACTGCTTGCAGTGTGAGGGATTGATAAAGAGAGAACACAATGCAAGCAAATTTCCACTGTTGCTACATGCTCATCCAGGAGGAGCGAATCCTTCAAAATGACTAAGCAATTAGCTTTTCTTTAGATAGAAACTTTTAAAACAAATGTCCAGAAGATTTGATTGAATTGTCCTGGTAAAGTGCCTTGAGATGCCGTGTGTTGTGAATTTGTACTGTCTGTATTACTTGAATTGAAGTTTCTAAGGTCCAGGAAAGCTGAACAGTGCTTAACACTGTACACTTTTTCTTTGAAGAAAGAAGAGCAAACTGCTGGACTTGAGGCTGGGTTAAAGCCTTGATCTTAAGCAGGGCACAGTCTTAACCATAGAATCAGAACTCCAAATCAATGGTTCAGGTTATAGCAGGTAATGTAGGAGGGTGGGAGAGGTGGCCTAGTGGTGGAGGCATTGCAATTGGATCCCAGAGGTTCTGAGTCAAGGTCCCACTCCCACAGACTGCCACTCTGGGTACTTTAGCAAGACCCCTAACCCCACACTGCTGCCGCACAATGGCAGCCCACTGCCCCCCAAAGGAATGAGTTAAATGCAGAGAGTGTATTTCGTTGCACCTGTTTTCTGAGAAGGTTGTAAGTACCCGGTTCAATCACAACAGCCTGCACTCTGGGTTCCTGAGCAAGACGTTTAACCCCACAATGCTCCCTGGGAGTCGCAAATGGCAGCCCAGTGCTCCCCAAGGGGATGGGTCAAAATGCAGAGAGGGAATTTCGTTGCTTTCTACTTCTGACAATGTAATGACAATAAAGTTCAATTGTATTCATCTATGTTTCTATCCTCTTTCTAATGTCAATAAAAAAGTTGAATTCTATTCTCCTCTAATGGCTTAGAAATTTCCAGTCAATTACCTTTATTCAACTGAGAATCTTTTGCACACTTGAAAGTTGATCTTCACAGACACCTTATCCAAACCAGCTTAGCTTTAGGTATTTTGAAGAATGGGCAAAGTACAAAACTGGTAGTCATATTCAAAAAGAGCTTCAGCTGTCATTATAGCAGCAAAGTTTTGACCCAAGGGTGACATTTGATGAGATTATTAAGATTATAAACAATTTTTGATCTTGCATTTTACATGTATTGTTATTTAGACTGCTCTATCATCTCATGAATACAATAAATACTTCATTGTATTCATGAAATACAATTTAAATACTCCTGCAAGGAACTGTATGTGATCAATATGAACAATAATTTTCCATAATCTAATCTGTGGATAATATGGAAGTTTTAGAAATCCAAGAAAGGAAAAAGCAGGTCGACCTGGACATTACTGGAAAATGATAAACAACACAACGAGATGCCTGGATTAACAGACTTCCACCAGCCCACACAGAAACACACTCACATTGTGTATTGACACACGGGGAGGGTGTCAGTATGTATTGAACGGCGGGCAGTAAGTGAACCCTCCTCTCCCACCCATTCCCTCCTCCATCTCCACTCTCTATTGGATATCAGTCCCTTCTCCTCTAATCATTTCCTTCCTTTTGGCCTTCTCTTCTTTCTAATGCAATTATCTCTCATCCATCCATTCCTTTCCCTCTCCTTCCCCTCTGTCCTTCTCTACAATGTACGGCGTGCCGCTTCACATTGTAAAATGGCTTTATTCCTCCTTTTTCCTCTTCTTTATTTGTGATGTTCTGGGAAACAACACTGTGTCTACATTTGTCAGCTTTACTTACCGTTCCTCCATGTTTGTTCTTACCTGGCGCTCTCCTTTGTTTTGATCTTTAGCAATCAGTCGCCCGTATCCTCAGTGTGTGACAACAAGATTCTCATTAATCAATATCATTCTCCAAATGTGATAACATTCTTCTCTGAGCCGCTGCAATATGTCTAAGAGAAAAATGCATTATACCTGTGAGCAAATGCATGAGTTAGAAAAATAACCACCAATTTATCATCAAAGATTTTGAAGCAAGGAAATCTAAAAAAAAAGTATGAGTATAGGCTGAATTGTTTCAGGTAACCTTGTTCTTGTTTACCCCTATTCCACCAACATGTTGATGTTCATATATACATCTCTTTTCCTCTAAGACAATTAAATCAATTTGAAGTTTTATTTACTGATGTTTTTTCACTGAATTTTTGCCTTGTTTTTAGGCCTGTTAGGTTGCCTTATGTTACTATGCAAACTCCCAGAAAGTGCTAATTACTAGAGCTGTGTTGTAGCCAAGGACTGCTGTTAATTGGCATTGTACCTAGCTGCAATGTTTGTAATTGCAATTAAGTTATTTAAGGATACTCCTCTACTCTGCTTCATAATTAGCTAAAGTTATTTAGGAGATACCCTGTAGTTTGGAAGCACAGAGATAAAGTTAGTGTTAGCTGTGATAAGCAGTGTGATAAATAATGAATTGTACAGAATGGGAAAACAAATGTCTATAGAATGCACATCAACTAAGATCACTTTCTTGGCCTCAGGCTATGATACTGTTAGCGCTTTCCTCTCACTGTTAGGTTGCTGCAGATTCCTTTCATATCCAGGGATGCTACTATAGGTCACATGGTCTCACCTTTTGAAGCTGTGGATGAAAACTATTGTTCTTAGTATATTGATTTATTTTCAAATTAGAATTCAAGTTTAAAATGTATTAATTACTGTAAGCTACAACATAAATGTTTTATTTTATTTATTGTTTTTAATTTTTTTTTGCTTACTGCTCATGTTTTTATCTTATATTCCTCAGAATGAGTTTTATTTTCACAGTTTTGTGGGTCAGTAGCAGTTTGATAGACATTTTGTGTTTCCCTTCTGTTCTATACAATATTTTGTTTTCTATCCACATCACAGTCATTCACTTGTGTTTGTCACAAAACAGGAAACAATTGAGCTCCAAAGTAAAATATAATTAGTTTTTGTATTGTGTAATGTTTTTCCTACTGTTTTACTTGGTATGTTGTTAAAATGTTGTGCTTTGACTGAACCCAAACAAGTACCTTGATTATGAATGCTAATAGCAAGCTGTGCCAGCCAAGAGTTTCCCTGAAATCTCTTTGGCATTACATTAAACAAAAAGTTATCCCCTCCCTCAGAGTTATTAGCGTGATATTCCGTTCAGCACCCCAAGACTTCATTTCTCGTGTTAGGTTTATAACTAGACAGAAAATGATTACAGTGGAGGAGGAGGAGGGAGCATAGAGAGAGAGAGCGATATTTCTCAGTGAGCGCATTGGCAGACAACCACCTTTCCTCGCAAATTTGTGAGCCTCGCTTCCTGCGTGCCCCGCGCACGGCGCTCTGCCGGAAACAGATGGTTCCCGGAATGTCCTCGAGCAGACTTCTGAGGAGCCGCGAGAGGCCCGAGAGGCGCGTGAAGGAGGGGAGGGGCGCGCGGTGTCTCACCGACAACTTCACTTTATCCGCATGTCCCTGCAGCTCCCCGCCTTCCTGCCCTATAGGATTATATAACGGCTAAATATTATGAGAACATCAGAAAGAGCTTCAAAATGACAGAAAAAATGGGGCTTCATTTGATTTGCTATTCAATTTACATATTTATTAATAAAAGTTAGCTGGTATATAGAGGTGAACTCTTACTCTTCACTGTGCTGTACAAACAGGGTTTGTTGTAAAAGATTAAACGCTAGAAACATTGATAATGTGTTTTATATCGCATTTTGCTTTAGAACCTCTTTATAGCATCAATCAGTGCTGATAAAAAGATATACCTGAGAGCACAACAAGCCTTTGATAAACTGTTTTTGTTGTTCTTTTGCTTCAATCCATCCATCCAGCCAGCCTTCCAGATTGTTTTATAAGTAACAGGTCACTTACCACATTTTTTAAGTATATTGAAATAAAAAGGTAAAATGTTTGATGGCATAACTGATATATATTCTTCATTGCTTGCTTGAACTCTTTCTAAAGTTTCAGAGAGCTGGTTCTTAAAAAAGGAACATGTATCTAATTGGGGTTGGTGCAATAATCATGCTTAATGTTAGTATATTTAACAGCAATGTGCAATGTGTAAAGCTGCATCTTTAGCCCAAGTTTGAAGCATCTTAGCCTAGGAAGCATATGAGAACAGAGAGAGTAGAAAAAAACTACTAAAATACATTTTCAAGTGTTAAATGTTAACCAACAGAACTTCTTTAAGTTAAATGCCAGCTTACTGTTTTGTTGATGCAGGATTAACTAATGGTTACATTCTAACATCGAACCAATTCTAATAAAAATCCCACCTTCATCAGTTGATTGAACTTAAATGTTTAAGCCAACTTGCTGTTATTGAATAAATAACAGTGGAAATCATATTTAATTTGTTGAAATATAAGCAAACTACACAAGTACTTTTAGTTAAATCATCGTTACAGAAAATAATTGACATTAGATGTGAAGGTGATGCAGAAAGAATTAAAAATTTGTATATAGTTTTAACTACTTTAGCAACAGTGCTAATGCTAATGAAAACAAAATAAGTTCCTTAGCCCTGAGGGAATGGATGCCTTTGAAAATAGCCCAACTTGGTCGCCAAGTTAAAAGGTTTAAATGCCAACTTAATATGTGTTAAATGTTAACATTTCAGAAATCTATGTGACTTATTCTCAAACCATTATTTAGTTTTTGTGTCTAAAAGCAGTAAACACACCAGATGTGTTCATGATAACACTGTGAAGTTGGTTTGTATTCATAATTCTACAGATAGCCAAGAAAAAAAACTATTATTAAGAAATTAAGCTGCAGATTAATGAATTAAAGCATTGCAATGGTGAGGATGTCACCTTATATGTCTGGCATTTATCAGTTTAAGTGTGTAGAGATTATATTTACAAAGTTCATTCTGGACTGAGAAAATGATGGGCCCAGGGTCGTTAAAAAAACTGTCAATTAAATTAAAAATGTTTGTACTTTCAATAACTGATCAATTGTAAATAGGTAATAGTCTAAGGTTTCCAATAATTAAGCCAATACATATTTGGAAAAGTCAGACTTAATTAATAAGAGTCAATCTGATTTTGTTGATAATTTTTCAAACCTGGAGAAAAAGGATTATTTACTTAATGCTTTGTTTCATCTATTATACTAATCTTACTCAAAATTTTAGAAAAAAATTATCCAGTGTGAAATGTATACCTATTGTACAAGTTTCTTTAGTAAAACTTCTAATGATTTGCTTCGTCATAGGCTGTCAGTGAATTCAGGACCATGGAGAGTGACAGAATCCCTACTTTACAGAATTGGTATTAGAAACCAAAAACCTTTGCATAAACTAAAATAAATCCATAGCTCACAGACTCAGGACTATGTTAAAGCAACAGACTGACATGTGCTCATTCCAATTAGCCAGCTGTAAGCCTCAACTCATCTCTGCCTGACTCCTCACTTGTTCCTAAACCCAATACTTTGATCCTGACTCCTCGGCACTTGACGATCCAGGCTCCCTCTTGTTACACAGCTTCAACGCCGGGGCTAATCTCGCTGACCCGATGCAACCTTGGCCACCCACTTCCCTCGGCCTTGGGCTTGGCTCATCGCCGCCCCGGACACAGAACGTTTCCCGGGAGAGACAAAGAGTCTGCCTGATCGTTTCATCAAACGCCCGTCCCCGCGCTGCTGCTGGAGCGTGCGCACACCGCCGCCGACCTCCCCACGCGTCCCAGCAGCAGCGGGGATGAGAGGGGAAGTCGATGCAACAGCGCCAGCCAAGTCAATGATCCATAAACAAGAGCCAATTGGCGAGCGGGTAATGAGGGACTTCATTTGAACTTTATGTAAACAGCGGGTTTGACGGCGTGGAGGTTGTAACCTTGATGGATGGACAGCTTAAGTTGGAAATAATGTCAGATTTCTACAGAGATTAGTGTTATTGTTGTTCCATTTGATTAAAAATAAAGAACAGCTTTATGAGGAGATAGATATGCCCAATTTTAAAACAAAAGTGTCTAGTCTCATAAGAAACACGCGCACACAAACACTAAAGTCAAGAGTAGAGAGAAACAGAGAGAAGCACCTTTCACCACCCCTCTCTTTCCCCCTGTATCTCTCCTTTTCACCCCCCTCACCCCCTACACCTCCCAACTCTTTCTCTCCAGAAAGAAAAAAAAAGGCAAGGAGGCGCGACTCGCAGGGCCGCACATAGCTGATCAATATTCGATTTAGTTGCTAATTTAGGGCCTTTCTATAGCTGTCATCCCGTGATGTATGAGTCCTAACCCGAGGTCGCCGCGGAAAAGAAGAAGAAAAAAAAAAATAAGAAAAAAAAAATCAAACACCAGTCAACTTTTCACTTAACAATAGAGCGACTTGAATATTATTTATGGGCGAAAGACCCACTTTATGGGTGAATTGCTCCTATCGCTGGTGGGAATGATGAAGCGCCTTGTAAGTGCACGCCACACAGACTCTGACACCGGCGTAAACAGACGTGCAGGAAGGGGAGAGAAAAAAAATGCTGCTTTTAAACTAGGTACAAACAGAGGGAAATATTCATGTTAGTACAGGTTAATATTTCAGTCTGCAAAGAACACATTAGATTAATGATGCTTGGTGTGATGAAAGTGGATCCCTTTTATATATATATATATATATATATATATATA
>NW_015150530.1:1721757-1737469 GCF_000732505.1 Cyprinodon variegatus
TATATATATATATATATATATATATATACTATTTGTCCTGAAGATTAATATCATGTGTTATGGAACTAATTGTTTTTGTGCTCCCATCAAATTTGAATGCTGCTGCTTTATTTTGCCACCTAATCTCTTCCCGATCGATCACTGTACTAAGGATGTTATCAATAATTTGGAAGCTTGATTAACTTCAACGTTTCCATAACAATGTGAGCCCGTTCATCCTCTCCTGAATTTTTAATTAACGCTTGCCTAATTAGTTCAAGATCGTTTGAGAGCGAGATACTTTGTTTTAAAGAGGAGGAGTAGAGGGGGGAGGAAATTAACATAAAAATCTCTGCTGATAAATTGATATATTATAAGGAAAGAAATGTTGTAGGAATTTCTAAGCGGAACGACTCATAAACAGACATCCATCAAGACGGGACACCCTAAGACAACGTATAATTCTTTGGCAGTATAATTTAATTATTTAGGACTATACTATTCTAATTTCTTCAAATAATGAGGATATACATTCTTTCTGCCTGAATCATCCAGAGACGATCAGAGCGATTTATAACATACGGCATAAACAGGAAACCAATTTCCTCAGGTGACAAACTAGTCCAAGGAACAGACAGCGTGCATAGTTTGCACACTCTGAGGGCCTTAAACTAGCTCAGATGTGTTACAGCCTGTTTAAAGAAAAGGGAATTAACACTTCTGAAGTACTAAAGGCATAAATCTGTAGAAACTTAGGCAGTTATCAAAGACAATATGTGAATACTGATTGAAATTTCTGAGTATTCTTGTGGCGATTGATCCTTAAATGGAAGTAGTAGGCTGCATGTAAACCACTGAATGAATAAAAGGCATTTTAATTAGAGTGATTAGTTAAGGAATCAATGAGCTGGCACTAGCAGAGCTCACATAGAGACCAGGGATCAGCTAATGGAGCAAGAAAACACTAAAGTGAGCATTTACAACCAGGCTTTTGCTTGTTTTTCCTTTTTTGTCTTGATCATGTAGGTACAACTTTTCTATTTCTGAATCCTTCAGATACTGGAAAACAATTAAGGTCCCAAAAAGTAAATAAATAAATATATACTGCAGTACCTTTGTGATTCAGCATTCTAGTGTCAAGAAAAAGTAATTCTAGAACTCTCTTTTTGTCATGTTAAACCTAAAAGTTTTATTGAGAAATATAATCATATATCAACATAAAGTATGGAGTAGACAGAAAATTATATATTTTTTACAAATACAAATCTGAAAAGTGTGGCAGAAATGTGTCACAAGTACCCCTGAACTTTGCCTGCAATTACATCAATGCCTGTATCTGTTTTATAGATCTGCAATAGTTTTGGCCTTCCTTTTGGTTGTTATGGTCATTAAGTGACCATAATGATGTTTAGCTGAGTGAACCGCTATTAATGCACATATAACACACACACACACACAAATCACAAACACTTTTAGAAAAAGGGAACATAAAAATCCTAAGAATAAATCCTCAAAAATATAAAGACTTTACGTAAGGAACACTTAGAAATATTCAACATGAAATCACCTTTTTAACTCTTTCCAGAAGAGTTTTGAACAGTTGTTGAAGATTTAAAGTTTAGACAGAATTTCCCACCTTACCACAGGTTCTTAGTCAGATTTAAGTTTGGAATAACACACATATACTGCATGTGTGAATGTAAAACATCTCATGGCAGGTTTGACCATATGTTTAGGGTCTTTGCATTGCTGTGAGTTAAACTTCCATGCTAGTCATAAGTCTTGCATCTCCTGAAAAGTTTTTGATTAGGTATATCCCTGTCTTTAGCTCCATCCATCTACCTGTCAAATCTGATAAGCTTGCCTATGTCTCCTGAAACAAAGCATATCTACAGTGTGATGCTGTCACTTCTATATCCCTGCATCTCAAGTTTTCTGTTAGTTCTTCACACCTTGGACAAAATGTACATCTTTGGCCCTCTCAAACCAGGGTGTTTCCTTGTCTTCATCTGTATTGCCTTCTTCATAGTTTGGTCTTTCTGTTGTTTGCACTGGATTTTATTTGGGGTTATTCCTGTAAATTGATGAAAAAAGAATGCAAACATGACATAAAAAATAGATATATTTATGTTTCAGGTTATAGAAATAAAAGGGTGTGAAAACTTTTGAATGAAGCCTCCCAATGAGCCCTAACTGCTTCTTTCCTTTTCTATAAAGGTCATACTCTGATCCTGTGTATTAAGGGGTTCTCTTTGCATATAAACTATAGTATAAGGAGAGTGGGAGTTTGTATTGGCTGCTGCCAGCTGCCATGCAGCCTCCAGCTTGTTTAGTTGAAAGTGAGAGTGTGATTTCCCCAGACCCTGCTCTCTGGGGATGCCGCCACCCCCCCGCCATCTCACTGCAACCCCACTGGTTAAACGGACAGGTCATTGATACATACACACACACACAGTGAATCACACACGCGCTCTCCGCCCGCCGTTCAATCTCCTCTACTTAGATGGGCCCCCACTGGCGCATAAAGGCCACATTTCCCTGGTCATTACTGGTGAGTCACAGCGAATATCTCACCTCACTGTATACACAATAATCAAATCAAACCTGGGATTACTATCATTAGAAATACTGCAGGAGGCAAATCATAAGGAAGCAACCCCACGAGTAATAGCCTGCGCTGCCAAAGAGAGTTGTAATAGTAAATCTGATTCTACCCTTCAAAGCGCATGGTGTAATGAGCACCAGGCATTGTTTAAATGACTCAAATGAAATTGATGCCGATTCACCAAGCATGAATGACAGCTCCTATGAAGACGTGCACTGGGAATGAAATATGAACGGGAAAGGGGGCGGAGGGGTGGTTGTGTGTGTCAGGATGTGTGGATGATGCTGCTGGTGGTGATGGCCCCATGAATGGGGTGTTTAACAGTCGTATTAATAATCGCCGTGATCTATGAGCTCGTCTGGTGTCAGCGGCCCATTAGAGACACAGAGACTTTGTGTTCTCCACATCCCGTTTCCTCCCCCTCGCCAGTGTCAGACTCCCCTAAAATAATTGTGTGTTAATAGTTGAAGGGTAGGGAGGGGGGATTAGAGTCAAGGGCAGGAGAGGAGGGATTATAAAGAAGACGGGTCATTGTTAACAGAAGAGATGATTAGGTGCGATGACTGACCCTTTGCCAGAAACAGAAAATGTGTGGTAATAGAGTTCAACTGCTGTAAAGGAATTAAGAAAAGATTTGTACAGACAAAGGAGATAGTAAACACATAAAGGGTCATTCCTGTAGGATAATGTGAAACCATAAAGTAGCCTAAACTGTTTAAATGTGTTAATCTGTGTGAAATGAGGTGAGGGGAAACTGGAGCAGACTAGCAGGTCTCTCCTGACCCCTCTGCAACTCTCCTGCATCTACTTCCCTTGTTCATCATTTCCTCTCCGCTTGCAAACCATTCTTCCCACCAATCCCATATACAAAACAGAGTTGCCTAGCATTGACGGGACCCTCGAGGCCTTCGACAAGCAGAGGAGGAAGTCATACCCAGCTGTGAAGAAGTAAGAAAGAGAATAAGGTAGAAAAGAGGGAGGAAGAGAGAGGGAGTGGGGGGTGAGGAGACTGGAGCGTTTCTAATTTAAATAAACCCGTCGGCAGACTGAAACTGGCAGCAAGCTTCCCCTTTGCTCACATGAAGAAAAGGAAAAAGGGGGAAATAAAGAGGTGGCAAAAGGAAAGCAGAAATAGAGAGGTGGAGATAGAGATGTCTCCATGTGGGTTTAGCTATTCGCACGGGAGAGTTAGAGGCCAGAGGATGGAGAATGGAGGAATATAGAGATTGAAGTGGAATAAGATGGGGACCTAGATAGAGGGGAAAGAGAGGGGACACACACAATGGAGTGAAAACACTGACAAGATACACAGGTTAAGTAAGGAGAGAATAAGAAAGAGCTGGGAAAGTTAGGTAATGGAGAATTTTAAGTGTGAAGAGATGGGAGGTGCAATCCATCTGGGGTTAAGACTTCATCCATCCTCGGCTGGAAACAAAGAGAAAAGAAGAAGAAGAAAGAATTGAGGATCACGCAGCTCCGGGTCTGATCAGTCTCCCCTAATCAAAACCTAACCAAAGTTTTTTGGATGGCTCTCAGTAGCCAATCTGCCCAGGCCTCCACAGTCTTCTTCGTCACACTGTCTCCCCCTGTCTGTCCCGGTGGCTCGTCACAGCAGCTGGCTGCTTAATCGGCTGCCGTGAGGACAGGGGCTGCAGCAATGAGAGATTTCACCACTGCTGCACATTTAATTCTAAATAGTTTTTCATAGATATTTAACTAACATAATAAAACCTAACCATTCAGTGCATATTATTTAACAATATTAGATAATCCTTTAATTCTTTATATTTGCAATTATATTATTTCCTTTTTTATTTGATTGTACAGCTAAAAGCATACAACTGATTTATTCTGGGAAATGGAATTGCTACAGTATGAAAATTTGGATAAGACAAAAACTATGCAGATAGTAATAATATTAAAACAACAAGATAAAAGTAAATAAATGTGTATAATGCTGGCAAAACTAGAGGAAGGAAGCTTTGTAGCAGTTTGTAGCACTCTTTTGTGAAGAAAGCAGTTCTAAGAATTTACTCAATGTTATGAGGAGTTTTTCAGAACCTGCTGCAGCTCTGAAGCAGACGTGGGACAGAGGACACTCTAGTCACCTTCTCAGCTCATCTCTTTTCTTTTATACACCAGATTTTCACATGTATTTCTCCTTCTGACTCAACTTGAATGTAGACTTAAGTGATATCCCATTCATGAGGGGCCAATACTATTACCATCATTAAAAGAAATGGAGCAGATGAAGGAAAATACAGTGAGTAAAATAATTATTCTTCATTCTTCACGATGACCATATTTCTAAAGACGCTTACAGCTCAAGTTATACATACATGAAAATAAACCAAAGCACAAAGTTTCAAATCTGAAGTCCTGTCAAATAAAGTAAAACTATGCAAGTAAAATGTACTGAACATGTTTACTTAAATTTATTACATACTTTACTGTATATACAAGACTTCATTGGTAATAGAGCCTTAAGTCTCATAGGCTCAGTTGTTATTTTGGCCCATTTTTTCTCACACAGACTTCAGATCTTTAAAGTTCTGCAGGGGATCTTCTAATAACTTAGATTTTTATTTTTTTCCCATTGATTTAAGATATGCTTGGTTTGGTAATTCTAGCAGCTTTATTTTCTTTTTTTTAAAGCCAGTGAATAGTTTCCTGTTTTGTGTTTGGAACCACTGTTTTGGTGAAATGTCCACCCTAACTTCCTTCTCACCATTCTGGTAGATGGCAGCAGAATTTTCATAAGAATGTACTGGTGTATTTTGTAATTCATCTTCCCATCAGTTAAATGCAGTTTGTCAATACCAAGTGCAGAAAAACAGCCCAGACCAGGATGTTCCCTCCAAATTTCACTATCACGATCAGCTTTTTGGAGTGATGTAAAGTACCTAGTTAAACAAGCTTCAACGTGCTTTTTCTTCCAAAATGATACTTGTGTAGCGATTGTGGATACAGGCCATGGCCACTGAGTGGGCTGCTTATCGTTTTCCTTAAAACAATAAACAATTAATTCCAGGTCTTTCTGGAGCTCTCCACAGGTGGTCCTTGGACAACTCTACTGATAACTATTCTCCATCTTCTGTCAGTTCAGACATTTGGAGATACTTCTGTAATCTAACAGCCATCAGAATGTTTTGCAACAATAAGATTGGGAAGATCATGAGAGATTTGTTTGTCATCATGAGATGTTCCTTGAAGGAAAACTTGGTAAGGACACATTTTATGGGCCCTTAGTTTGGACTGCTGCTGTTCATCTGCACTGATGTTATCTATGTTTTTTCACATTATAGCACATGACTATATCTCTGTTCTGGGTTATTTATATGTATGGATAAATTGGGCTGTTACCTTCACCTGCTGGATTTTAATGTCAGTTGCACCTTTAGAAATATGTTCACTTTCATATAAGGTGACATATCTATCATTTCTTTTATATCTGTCTATACCTTGGTGTTCACTCAGACAACAGTTAGAGCAGGCTGTACTCATTGGGGAAGCTTATATCCTTCAGTGTTTGCAGCAAGATGGATATCTTCTATGAATCTGCAATGGAGAGCTCAATTGCTTCTCTCAACATCTGTTGGGGTAAGAGCCTCAGAGTAAATGATTAAAAACACAATATTATTATCGGCACAATAAGCCAATAATAACAGATCAGGTCTATTCTGGGAACTCCTCTAGATCCTCTGGAAAGGATCCTACAAAATAAAATAAAAAACCTAATGACAATTAAAGCATCTTTCAGATTAGACTGTGTTACAACGTCTCTTTAGTCAGAAACTTTCCCAGACTTTCTGTAGGACCCACCACTACAGTTGATCTTTCTTACCTAAAGCCAACAGAACTATACAAATTTGTTAAGAGGAAAAAAATACTATAATACACTGAAAAAAATAATGCAACTGTTTTTGGCATTTACTTAATCATATTTAGTCACTTTAACACAATTTTCTCATTTTAGCAGGATAGGACATAAAACAAATGTGTTAAAGTAAATGCCAAAAGTCAAAAGGCATTGATTTGGAGTGTACAAGTTAAAACATCCAATTTTCTGTGGTATAATAAAGTATTATGAGTTGGATTGAATTCTTAAACCATGACGTTCAAAATGATGTTGGGCCAAGCTAGAAAAACTTCAGCTCTCCTCGGAAGGCTGACTACAAGTTTTATGCTCATATTAAGGGACATTTTTGACTATTCCTTCAAATTTACATTTGTGAGTTTGAATGAGAAGCCCTTACTCGCTGCCTTCGCTATAATTCCTCCACATGTTGTTCTTGTGGGTTAAGATCAGGATTCTTTGCAGGTCAGTCGAGCTCAAATACAACAAACTCTCACCCATGTCTTCATAGACATGGGTTTAGTGTTCTGGTTCATAGTAAGATGGAAAGAAGAAGAAGACAGCTCCAAATGCTTCCACAGCTTGGAGATGTTCTACAGTATCACTACTGTCCTCATCTTTTCACAGCACTGAGAGAAGATCATAATGGAGTGATGCTTACTTCACTTACTTCAGAAATTGTTACTTTTGTCCGTCCTGTTTTATGACTTGTGGTGTTTCTTCAACCCAGTACTGTAAATAGATCAGAGATTTGTCCTCTGAGGTGTTTAAAGCTACAGAAGCTGATCCTGAGGGTTGTAACCTGCAGAAGTCAATGATCATCAGCTTCATTTTATCCACACTGAGCACCAGGTCGCTATCTCTGCAGCAGCCATTTAGTTTTATGACTTCCTGCCTTTATATCTTTCTCATGGATTGGTCCCATCATTCTGTCATCTGTCTCTATAATGATCCCGCGCTCAGCATGATGAGGTTGGAGACGTAAATGAAACATTTAAATAAACACATTCTTTTTAGTCAATTAACTTACAATGATATAACAAATGATTTGTTTAATTCAAAATAAATAAGTATTTTGGTTTCGAAATTCAATAAGACAAATTATTTAAGCTTATCTCAGTCCTTTAACCAATTTTCCACAAATGCATCCTTTAATTAAAGTCATAGCATGCTGTAAAGATTACCAATGACTAGAACGATATTAATGCACTAAGGAATCGGTTTGAGATGAATATAGGTGCCACATATTTGCTTATATAGTATAACACATTGAAGAAAGTCACCACAAACAGAGAACATATGAGAAGATAACATTACTGCACCAAAGAATGTAATTTCTTCATATTTATTGTACAGACAAGTTGGAGGTTATTTAGAGAGGCTGCCGATATCTATTACAACAGACACTAAACGCATTACCACCAAAGGTGTCCAGCAGAGTATTGGCAGAGGTATCACAAAGAGAATCTTGTTGACAGGTTTCTCCTGTAAGTATGTAAATATGTGTGCTGTGAATGTGATGCATCAGAAACCTTATTTAAATTTTTTGTTTGGGAAGGGGCGGTTTTTGTCCAGTTTGGAAGTTTAGGTACAAACTTGTCTGCTCGATGCACAATAAATCATTTACCAGCATCGCGTTGCTTAACAATATGATCTACAGTTAATCCTCTACTGGACAAGGCTTCATCAGTATACCTGCAACAACAAGTCATGAAACCTTCTCTGGTTCACTGTAATTGTCTGGCTCCTGGACCACAAAAAAATTAAAGGGAAGCCATGCATGGGTATAATTTAAAGTGGGATTTATTTAACAAAAAAAAAAAAAACATAAATGGTTGGAGAGGAGAGGGAAAGAGAGAAGTAAGTGCCAGTGAACGAGCTGAGCTCCTCCAAGCTGGTCTGGTCTGAGCTGATCTGCTACCAGCCAGGGTTGATCATCTGACTTGGGCTGGAGCGGAGCTTGGCCTGTGGAGATTGGTTTGGGCCTCTGGTAGATGGAGATTGGTGCTCCTTAAGATTAAGCTGTTGTCAGTCTGGCCAGCTGCCTCCACTTCCAATCAGCACCAATTAGAAGCTCCACACAGGGATGTTAAGGACTCAGGAAAGGCCTTGGGCCGTAACATCACCATATTGCATCTTCTTTTTGATCCACTTCTCTAGCTGTAACAATTTGGTCATCTTTATCACATCTGATTGAGCTTTCAAACCAACTCTAAAGGAACAAATTTTCCCCTGCTCACTAATATATTCCTACCGCTAGCATGTGAGAAAAACCTATGAATGGTTATATTGTCAAGCTGATTGGTTTATGTACTGATTATGCAAGTAAAGCTGTTAAGAGTGTATTTACCCAGGTCCGTGACAAAGGCCAATAATAGAGAAAAACAAGCTAGTCTGGTAGTGTCCTAATATATATATTTTTTTAAATGACCACAATGAATAAAGGAAAAGCTCCAAGAGTTCCTCATTTAATCCTGGTAGGTAAATCGATGGAGAAAAAAAGGTTATTTACTAACAAACATTGCGACAGCACAAAAATTAACAAAAATTAACAGTTCAAAACACCTTAGAAAATAAAATAAATTTTAAAATTATAAATTATAAAAGAAATTACATTAACATTATCTTAGTTCTCAGTTAACGTTCCTTTTAGGCTTTGAAATATTTTCATGGTCGATGTATATGCTCATGTCACAGACTCCTCATCAAACTGACCTTATCAATGCGATTCCTTTTGTTTTTTGTTTTTTTTTGCGCCATGTTTTTTCTCCCACAATGTTTACATTTGATCACTGCTGCACTTCAAAAAACTGGAAATGTCATGAGAGCTGTACAAAGCAAAATTTTGTTTTGTATGCACTCTGTTTAAAAAAATTACAATAAATGTTGTCTCAGTCAAAAAATCTAGGAGTATTCACAAAACTTTATCTTTTCCAAATTTTGTGATATTGCAGTCTTCTTTCATACTGATACAGGTTAATTTACTCCCGCATGAGTAAATCAGGAACCACTTCATCAGGAAAAGATGGGGGAAAAAAACCTTGTTGGTTTGCAGCAAGAAGGTCCTGGGATAAATTCCTTGCCTGGGGTGTTTCTGCACAGAGTTTGCCTGTTTTCCCAATGCTTGCATGCATGAGTTTTCTCCTGGTACTCCGGCTTCCTGTAACAGTCCAGAAACATGACTGTTAGGTTAATTGGCTTCTCTAAACTGCTGTGGTGGGGGCTCTGTGTGTGCATGGTTTTAAGATTATATGTTGCCCTGCCATAGACTTGCTACAGTACCTGTCCGGGATGTACCCTGCCTTTCACACATATAGTGCTGGAGATCCACTATGAACCTGATGGATAAGTGGAAGAAGATGGATGGAAACAAACACAAAAGGAACATCAAATCCCCTGCAGATGTTTCTTTAACTTGATTGTAGACGGGTTGTAGAAAAATTGTCTACAACCAAGAGGTGTAGATTATAGACAACTTGGAATGGAGTATATTATTGATCATGTGAGGTACAGGGTATGTTAGATGAAAAAACAAAAAATAAAGTTAAAAAAAATTTCTATAGAGCATTTCATTGTCACAAATATGGGTGATATATTAAAAACAAATCTTGGCATAATTGAACATTGGAAAAACGACTGAGATAACCATTACTCAAAACTGGAGCAAACTTGGTACCACTGGTCCCCTCCCCATATTTGACTGCGTGAACAAAGTGAGAAGTCAAGGATGAAGGATTCTGCTCAAAGAGATGACTAAGAACCCTGTGGTCACATAGACACAGTTATCATGTTCCCTTGTGGTGATGGGAGAACAAACCAGAAGATCAGTGGTTTTTCAAGTAATTCACAAATCAAAGATTTATTCCAAGTTAGGCAAAAGCATCTACTAAGTTTTCACATAAGGAAGAATTAAATTGCCTAAGCTGATGAAACCAAATTAGATTTTTTGTTCATGTGTCAAATCTGGAAAAAATATGTATTGATTAGAAAAGTTTCAACTGTAAAACACGGCAATATCAGGGAAGTTCTAGGGGGAAAAACCTGAGCAGTCACACTGAAAGTAAGATGATAGCAGCTCAATTTAGATTGACTGATTCTGAACACAAGATTAAATTCTCTGGACCGGAGACATAGGTGTTGATTCTTATGAACACACCAAAGCACATTGTGAAAACAATAAAGTAGTCTGGGAATGTCACAGAGGGAGAAAGCAATAACCAGGACTTAAATCTAATTGGACATTTTTAAAATCAACTAAGAAACATCTGTTTAAATGTGCCGTCCATGCAGCCTGAGAGATCAAAGAACATGCTTCAACAAAGCCTTCAGCAAACGCTGTTAATACTTACATGTCCTGATATAGGTTTATTTTATAAAAAGGCTTAAATACAAAAAAATAGATAAAAGAACAAATTAACATAAAGCAGATATTAGACACGATCTGAAAGTAATAACTTTAACAAAATGAAAAGTATCTAAGAAAGCTCTCAAACAGAACCTGGGAGGGTCAACATTCATCAAACGAATGCGGGTCCAATTATCAACACAAGGTTTTTTGAAAGCCCCCTAAAATATATATCCATTACTTTCAAACTATGTTATCTGTGCTATTGTTAAAACCAATTAAAAATAATAGCAACAACTTGTTTATAGAGTTTACAAGTTTTTTTATGAAGGTTAGAGCAAAGGCCTTAAATTTCCCTATGAACACTTACTTGACTGATAATGGGTTTAAAAAAGCGAACAAAACCTAAATTAGACAGATTTTGTCATTTTGTTGTGTAAAACAAAAATAAATTTCATTTGGAACAGCTCTCTGGACAATTTTATCTTTTTTTTATGTGCAGCCTTGAAAAAATAGTAAAAATGACTGTAAATTTACAGGTCTAACATAAAATAATGAGAAATGAATGAGAAATAAAGAATGAATATCAAGTCAAAGACTGCATGAAAATGTTTTTTTAATCAATGAATCAAGCACTTTTGGGTTGACTTAAGACTTTTGCACAGCTGTTTTTTAAGGAGAGAGGGGCCTCCTGTTATAAGCATCACTTTCTTATTTATAATTTTCCATGTGTTGCCTGAAGGTCATATGGAGCCATTTATATTTTCCACAACATCACTTATCATAATCTTTGATTAAGAAGCGTGCTCATATGCATATAGACCAGCTATTACGAGTTTATTTACAAGTCAGCCATAGAGTCAGAGCTTGACACGAATGTTGACAATAGATGACAGGATGCGATTACACAGTCTCCAGATTAAAGGTGTGTGTGTGTGCGTGAAGGCGCGAAACACATTCTGTGTACAAGCCTACAGGTAGGAGCAAAGTCTACAGGATAGATGGAGAGACAGGAGGAAAAGAGAGACTCCCCGACCCCCTCCTTCAAACATACACACTGAGAACTGGCTCCGGCTTTGGCTTCGCTGGAGTGGAGAACCATAAATCTTCATATAGCGGCTGTTTTGATTAATGCAGCCGAGTCGAGCTAGGGGGCTGGACCTATCCCATTACGGCCTAATGGAAGATGGAGCGGCGCTGTCTCCACCACTAGGCCCCTGTCATTTGTTCCACTTTGCAGTCCATTTGGCCGAGAGACTACAAGCCACTCCATCAAAAATATTTTCAGAGTTAATTTCCGCCCGCTTAATTCGCCTTGATTCGGATTGCGTATCGAATGGCAGGATCGATTTTCGCCTGGCGTCTAAATTAAATAAAAGAGAAGGGGGTATACTTTAAGTCTACGTTTTCTTTCTTTTCTCTTTTCCATTCCATTTTTCCACCTCTTTTCCTGCCATCCTTAACCGTGAGCCCCTCATTCTTCTTTTTACGATGCATCTCATTTCCTTCTTTCTCTCAGATTCTGACAAACACACATTCGCAGAGAGGGAGGCACAGATCTGACTGTGGTTAGTGATGAAGGAGCACCCACTGAAAGAAGAGTTTATGGATTTACCCTGCAAAGGAAACACATTTTAGGATATAAAGAAGACAGAAAGAAAAGAACTCCTTCATCAATGTGAAGCGATGTCATCTCTTGAAGATTTGGAAAACACATAGTGAAGAAGAATTGGACAGGCCTGCATGGGAAAAGTGGGGTAAATTAGGGGCATCGGGGTATAGAAGGGGTGAAAAATAATAGGGGGGCAAAGTATCAAAAAAGAAATGAAAAGAGGCAAAAAGCACAGTGACAAATTGGTCGAGTGTGTCGCAAATTCCCTTTTAGATTTAAAGCCGCGTGTAGCCTATCGTCATATCTTTCCAGAGTAATTTATTTTCTCATTTTTCTCCCTCTCCCCTCACTACCCTTCTGCCTCTCTGTGTGAATTTATCTGGTAGTCACGTGGACCGAGGAGGTGGGGGAAAAAGTCAATAAAAGTCTCTGGCGACAACTGTTTCCCCCACGGCCTCTCGTCTCCTTCTTGCATTATCCCTCTTGTTTTGCTTTCTATTTGCTTATTCAATGAAGCCGCCTTGCTCCTCCCCATTTCCTCCTTCTTCGGCTAGGTTTCCTGTATGGGATTCTCTTTTGTATCATAGGAAAACGAGCCCATACCTGCTCTTCTCTGGGGAGGCCTATTGATTTTATTCTCCCACTATCGGCAAGCTCCGCACTTTGAAATTACAAAATCAGGAAGCTGTTGGATCCAACTCCTCTATCCATCTCTGAAATGTTTGATAGGTGTTGAACATTTCATGGAGGCTTACGGGTTGAAAATGAAGGCTAAGTGATGCATAATTTGGGAAAACTGGGACCATTTCCAAATGTAAAAAGGAGTTGAAGTGAGATAATTTCATTTGGTTACACTCTGATTTACACTTGATTGTGTCTACAAGACAAATGTTAATTTAACACAAAAACAGTGTTAAGTTTACAGAATCAATCAGGTCCAGATCTTTTTTTCCTAGTTTAATGCCCAGTCCACCGACCAAAAACACAAGCTTCCTACCAGCGAAGAAGAATCCGCAGCAGTGTGGCACAATCATCTGCAATGCAGAATTTAAAAGTAAGGCTTAAGTTAGAGGTATATTTTGAGGATTTTTTGCGAATTTCTGAAAAGACCTGCCCTCTCCACTTAAAAAAAAAAAAATGCACACTCACAACCCTGTAACCCGCTCCTGAGAGGGAACGGCACATAGACGCGTAAGAGAGTTTCCACGAACCCATTTCTCCTTGTGCATGCTCTGTTTTAAAGTTGCTGTTTGCATCGCTCATACAAACTTACTTTCAAAAAGAAGATTTGCAATTTTTCAACTATGTTAGACTCTAGCCTGACGTAGTCCGACTCAATTCTAGTCAGAATATGAGTCTGATACTGCTCCATAGAGCTGTGATTATGGGGCGTGTTTTGAACGAACCAGGAAAAAAATGCCTCTGTACTCAATTGGATAGACCTACAACCAACGGAGTGCGTGACGTATGTTAAGCGAGGCATAGTTGTTGTCCACAAAAATCAAAGCGTGCAGTTTCACGCCTAGAATAAGAAGATGAGCCTTGATCGCGTTTCTCTGTTCCTCTTTTAAAATTAATTTGCTGTCGATATCTTCTAGAACAGACCTAATAGCAGAATCTACTCACCCAAACTCTCCAGCGGCAGCCATTATTGTTGTCACCCAAGCGCGCTTTGGTCACGTGGTTGATAACGTTACTCTTGATCATCTGTCCATCATCGTATAAAGCCCGCCCTGACAATTTGATTGGATCGCCTGACAGTGGGCTTTAATACTCGAGCTACTATGGAGCAGAGCCAGACCGAACTTCCCCGAACTCAAACCTTGTGGGCGGGACTAAGTTCGGACTGGCACCCAGGCTAGTTAGACTCACCAACAGCAAGTGAAAATGAGACACGTAGGATGGCCTTACGTAAACATATCACCAGAATGATTGACAATTAGGAGGACCACTTATTTTGATGATCCACCCAGAAAAAGAAAATCCTCCACTATACCTTTAAGTAAGATAATGATCACTCTGCTACTACCCTGGCTATGGGATTAGATACTGCAAAGAGTGGCACATGGATGACATGATTAAACCCTTTAGTCAGGATGAGAGCCTCAACTTTGACCTGCTGCACTGCAGTTGTAGTGTAGGCTCCCTGGCGAGATTTTAATTATGTTTAATACTTCTTCCTTTTACTATATCTTTACAGATACCCCCCTGTTTCCTACCTGTTCTGGATAGAATGGAAAGCACCTTAATGTAGATCTTACTACTTAAGAAGTAAAAATACAGAAGCCATATACAGACCCAATCGACAACAAAACTCAGGAGCCAAAAACTAGAAGACACTAGGGAGCAATAAACCTAAGGAATTCAAAAAACACTAAATGCAGAGGAGGGGTATATATGCAAAACAGATCAATGAATTGAGTGATCAACTGATAGGGATCAGGTTGGGGAGTTGCGGCCTAGTGGTTAGGGCATAGGACTTTGAATCATGGGGTTGTGAGTTCGATAATCCTGCAGACTGCTGCTCTGGCTCCCTGAGCAACACCCTTAACCCCACACTGCACCACACAATGGCAATCCACTGCTCCCCAAGGGGATGGGTTAAATGCAGAGAATAAATTTTTTTGCTCTGTACTTGTGACAGGGGAATGACAATAAATTTGAATGCTAATTCTAAGAGAAGGCTCTAGAAGGGAGCTAGGGAGGTTGGCCAAGAAATACAACAGTGCTCAAATACAACCAGAAAAAACTAGGATGACACTAAATTTAAGTGAAACCAATGACCTAGAAAACACAGAATGACATCCATCAAAAGTGTAACTGTGGTGTACCTAGGTCTGCCACCACATTGGTTTTTTCTTGAATGTACGTTTTTTTTATATTTCGTTTATTAAAAGTTTCTCCAAGGTAACATTTAAATTTAATAACACTTCAACAAATTACTTCACCAACATTAAGTGGTTTCCTGGAATTAAGGGGTTGGTGAGGCTGTGGTGTTGGGAGCGGAACCTTTCTTTTGTTGGGCGTTTCTTCAGGTTGGTTTTGCGGCGGATTTCAGGTCTTCCTCAAACTTATGCTCTGTTCGAAAACCTAGGACGCATCCTTAGAAGACCGGATTCGAAGGCCGATTACGTCATAGCGCGGTGCCGAGGTCTGGTCAGATTCCAAGTGCGTTTCTCAATATGCGTTCTTGAGCGTTCTCGTGTTCTCGTGTGCTCGTGTACTCGTGACACGTCATCAGCCTCAGCCCGAGTACCGTTCCAATTCTCAAGAACGCCAGATCGAGAACACATCAAATCCCCGGATGTTGTTCTC
>NW_015150530.1:1739398-1754371 GCF_000732505.1 Cyprinodon variegatus
ACTCTTCCGGTCTCCTTATTTTCAAGGACTTCGAATGATCCAGTCTAGGTCTATTATAGGTAGGTTTTCGAACAGAGCATTACGGATGTCAAAGACAGCGCTTCGTCTCTTCACTGCTCTCACCTGTCTCTTAATTTTTCCAGGTCAGTACATGGCAAAAACGTGCCAAAATGTTGTAACATGATTGTTTATTATTTTGTCAGTTTATACTGTTACGTTTGTTTGCCCGTTTCTGCTGGAGTTGTTAGACATTGGTAGACAAGATTCAGGGTAGCTGGCGGTTTTCCCGTGCCCGAGAAGTCTCGCGATATTTCGTGAACTCCGGTTATGTCACTGGTACATGAATGTCAGGTTATTTTTGTGACTCGTACAGAATAGCAGAAAGTCTGGGATTGAGTCTAGCCATAATTAAAGGCATGAGAAATGTAATTTGTTTGGTGAACATAGAAATGTATTATTTAGCATTTAGTATCATTCCATGTTTGTTTGTATAATTGCCTGAACTCTTCTGATTATATTGTTGATCTGTAAGTTAATAGAAGTTAACATTTCAATGTCCAGGTCAGTTTATATGCAGCTAGATGTAGCAAAGCCTTATTAACTGTTAAACAATCCTGCTAGAGTTTTGCACCTTAGTGGTACACATTTATCAGAGGCATAATAGATCAAAAGTGACTAATAAGGAATAATATGACAGAGTTGATTACAGCCTGGGAAAAATACTTTTCTTGATGGAAAATGTAACATAAGTGCAATTTATATATGAGAAATATTTTGTGTGATGACAAATAAAATACGTAATCTGGATGTTAAAGACTGCGCTTCGTCTCTTCACTGCTCTCACCTGTCTCTTAATTTTTCCAGGTAATAAACATCACCGTTACACCAGTCCCACTGCTTGGGGCCTGTAACATAACTGAAAATCCAAAAAGAAAACAGACCAAAAAGTGCACAAAGGGCAGAATCATAACATAAGACAGTTTTATTTGCTTATTACCAAAGTAATGGAAAAAAGATGTTTATTTTCTGTCTTTTTTTGTATTTATATTTTTTACTTCCATTGATTTTCGTTTATGTTTTTTAGCTTGAAAATTTGGTCAACTTCCCCCAACAAAATTAGTTGTTTATTGTTTATTGGTTACCTCACTCTCAAACACCTCTTCTAATTTGTCCACAACTTCCCTATGAGAAAATTATCACAGATTTTTTTTTTTGCCCACTCCAAACACCGACTTCCTGTTCCCAAGTTTTAACTTTATACTTGACTTCAATAACTATTGTTAATTTTTTCCTCACAATTAAATCTTTTAAAAAACACCCGCACATAAAAACGTTGCCACTCATGCTCTTCACAGTTGGGATGGTTTTCTCAGGGCATGTAAGATGTCCCCCTTTTTCAGCCAAATGAAAAAGAGGTCACCATGGGAAAACACTTCAGTTTTTGTTTCATTAGGTTCTTGGTCATGTCTCCAGATTAAGAAGGTTTCTCTTCTTCCATCCACCTTCCATCTGCTTCCTAAATTCCTCCCATTAGAACAATAATTGCCCCTCAGTACCTATAAAAGCTGGATTTTCATATTGCTTTTGGAATAACTGCCTCCTCCTCTCAAAGTTTTCATGGAAGTGAAGCAGAGTGAAGCAAAGTGCCCATGTCTAACCTGAATGTTCAGCTATCAGAACCTTACAAAGTCATGACATCATTAACTGGACTCTCTCAAATTGTCTAACGGCATAGTAATCTCAGTGCTTAAACTTTTGAATTTGCATAAAGGAATAAAGCATTTTCTAAAAATAAACACAATCTTGCTCTCAATACTTTGTACTTTGGAAAAGAGAAATTATACCATGCAGCCTCTTGGCAAGGTCATGTTTGTAAATAAGAAGTGTCTCTCAGTCAGTTTCCCTGGATAAACACAGGTTAAACCAATGAAATTAAAAATGTTTTCAATTCTGTCCTAAAACAGTTTTAATCAGACTTAATGTGAGACATTGAAAGGAAAGTAATGGTTATGCAGCTTTTTATGCAGCTTATGTAAATATTTGGTTTCAGGCATATGTTCTCAAATTATTTTTAGTTGGAAGTAATTTTAAATGCTGTAAAGTACTCGTACATGTAACCCTTCCAATACTACTGGCAACTTTAAATCCATCAACAACTTACAATAACACAATTTACAACCGATGATAACTTTCTAAATGCAGACCCATAGTAAACTTGAAACACTTTTGCCAGACAGAATCTTAGAAATTTTTTTAATTGGTCAAATTTAAGATATAATTTCTAATACATTTCAAGGTTGTAACATCTGAGCTACAAAGGTAAAGATTAAATGGATGCGTTTAATCTGCTTTCTACTTCCTGTAACACTAATGGTAGTCATAGTGATATCCCTGACATACTCATCTGTCTTGTTTAATCATTGTTCCAATAAAGTTTATATATTATCTTCTAATATACTTAAGCTTTGTGTATAAAGTTAATTAACCTTAATCAATGTCTTTTAAAATGTATTAATTACCTTGAGGTTCCAGGTGAATCAAATGGCCAACAAAAAGACACAGAGCTGTTTGGGCTGGTTTTAATGTCTAGTCAGCTTAGAATATTCAGTTAATCTTATGCATGTTTTTGTTTTTTTTTTTTGTAAGTGGGAAGAAGAGTATCCTGAGAAAAACAAGGGATGAACTGAAAGAACATGCAAACAAACTGGGGAGTGGTGGCCTACTGGTTAGATCATTGCAGTTCGATCCCGGAGGTTCTGAGTTCAACTCCCACAGACTATGACTCTGAATCACTGAGCAAGACTGTTAACCCCATAGTGCTTCCTGGGTGCCGCACAATGGCAGCCCACTGCTGGGTTAAATGCAGAGAGTTCATGTTGTTGCAAAATACTTGACAAACTCCCCAGAAATCCCAAGACCTAATCACTATGACCCACAGTGTTACACACTGCTGCACTGTACAATTGCAGCTCAAAGCAGGAACAGTGTTGCTTCTCAAACATAGAAAAAAATTAAAATGGTAGTTATTTAATTCGACCATCAACTGTAACGCCACAATTAACATAAATTCAAATATTTCCCAAACTGTTCTGTTTCAACAACTTATGTATCCATGATTAACTGAAGAGGTTGATAAAATGAGAGGTTGCTGCACTCTGGGAGCCTGGGGGGGGGCCTCACACCACCACGGCAAACAGGACTGATGACCGATGCACCCAATATGACTTGTTCACTCAGCCCCTGCAACACCAGTGCCTCCATTTCAGTCACCACATCTGTTATTGTCTGATTCTTAAGAAAAAAGTGGTTGAGCGGAGGATAATGAAATCAAAGCCCAACACACACACAGTCAACAAGCCCTTGGTAAGAGGCACACTGTGTCAATATTAATCTCCTGGACAGAAAGTCGAAATATAGCGTCTGTCACACATCATCTTTTCTCTCTCCTGTCTTTCTCTGGAGAGGAGAAAAGATGAAGAGGGGCTGGTACTGGGGAGAGGGAAAACAGGCAAGTTTGTATGAAAATAAAGAACTATGGGAGGTTTGGTTTCCAGTAATCGTTTGAACAGAAAAATGTAGAAAGTTTACTAAACATTAATAACAGAGAATCAGGACAAGAATTTTTTTTTTTTTTTTTTTTTTTGCATAGTACCAATGATCTTAATATCTGCAATAAAGTTTTTAGTTTTCATGCTACCAACAGCTGGGCAGCAAAGTGAATTTCCGCTCTACTGCCACTAAGATATGGGGGATGATGGATAAATGTTCTATTAAATAAAGTCTGTGCACCATACTTGTCTTCAAAAGCAGAGTTTATTCACCACCTAAAAACTGCATCAGAAGTTAAAGATACTTTTTGTGTGTTTTTGCTAAAAAGGTTCAAGGGAGCTTTTAGATAACTTGTTAGAAATAATTTCTTTTTAGAGGATAATATAGAAATTATTTTATCATTCAAATATAGTGAATCTCAAGAATCAGGTGCAACTTTTGTTAATTTTATCCTTAAAATTCTAACATTTGAGTTAGCAATTTAAGGTAATGTTGCTGTGATGTTGTTTTTTTCTTTCTTAAAAACAAATACATATACCAAATATTTTGTGCATACTTTGCTCTAATTGACCAAGTAAATGTATCCAGCATCGGCATTTAATTGCAAAAATGCAAAAAGAAAAGAAAAAAAAAACATTACCAGATTTTCATTCAATCGAATATTTGGTTTGTCTAATATTAAGTTGTATTTCTTTTCATTTTAAAGAAAGAGGAAGATGTTCATACTTTGCAGTTCTTGACCATAATCAAACAAGAGATAATTAACAATTTTGTCAACTTATCTAATGACTGGTGCATCTGTTTTTAAATGCTATCAACGACAAATTGCATGGATTGTTGCTTGCAACCTTTAAGTAGGGATTTATTCCTGTCCAGTGCACTACATGCATGCACAGGAAAATGGTTTCTAGATTATCTGCAACTTGATATAATTGTTTTGACTTCGTTTGATAGATAGCATTTACTAAGTGACAAAATATATGCAACTGCATTCAACTGTGTTGTTTTATAAAATAAATGGAACTTGTCTGGATTAATAATCATTCAATTCTGACTGTATTATTGGATTGTATTACAGATTAGATGCAATATATTTAGAACTGAACCTCTCTTGAGCCTTATGATATTTGTTACTAACTGGTACCATAGAAATAAGCTGAATTATACTCAATTGAAGCCAATAATGCAAACAAATAACCTGTGACTCTGAGTCGTACAATTAACCTGTGTAAAGTATGGTTAATAATGATGGTCATTTTTTATATGGTTCAGGGTTTGTTTTTATTTATTTTGGAGTAGAATAAACCCTTTAAGGGGTTGGATCTCTGCATTTTTCCTCACTGATACAAACTTATATATTACTGGAAAATGGACTCAGGTTTGATTAATTTGTTGGGTTTTATTTATATTACACAGACCTTGAGGTCTGTAGTAGGAGTAGAAGTTTTGAGTAGAGAAATGGTGCCATAAAAGAGTCCATATCTTTGCTATTATGGGAATAATTATTCTGATTTCTCCATCAAACTGAAGGCTAGGTTTAGGGTTATTGTCAGGGTTAGGGCACAGAACGGTTTAGAAATGACTGAAAATCAATGGAAGTCAATTGATTTAACGCATTGTCCTCTCTACATATAGGAAAAAGAATTAATGTGTGTGCATAACATGGATTGTTGTTTTCTAACCAGAACTTACAGATCTCATATTTTCAATGCTTTTAATCAACTAGAAACAAAAGGAACCTATGTATCCCTATCAGGAATCAAATGAGAGAAAACAATCCCCTGATTCCAAAGTATTTTTGATTTTATAAAAGCGTCACTATAACACATTTTAACCACTTCTCAACTGATCATAGATTTTGTAAAAAAACAAACCAAAAAAAACATAAACTCAGACCTTATTCCTTAAAGTGCATATTCAAGGTCAAAATATGACAGGCAACACATTAGTGTGGGACCTTCAGGCCATAGGGCTGCAAAACTAATATCAGTGCTGAAACAAGACGCTTAAGGCCAGTGATCAAAACAAGAGATCCCTTGGTGATGAGATATAAAATGCCCCTCCATTGCTTTCATCAGTTGTCCCTTGTTTTGAGACCTTTCTTCCTCCTGCACATCCACCATGTGATTTCTCTCTCTCTCTCTCTCTCTCTCTCTCTCTCTCTGTGTGTATATATATATATATATACACTTCAGTCATCGAAGACTTTCCCACTCCTGCTTTTCAGCCTGTTATTTCTTCTTCCCACTCCTCTCACCCAAAACACTTTCTCTTCTTCCATCCTCTTTCCATCTGCTTCCTAAATTCCTCCCACCTTTCCTCTGCCACCCTCTTTTTCTCCCTCTCTCCGTCTTTTGGACATTTCTCTTCGTCTTTTCCGCGTGCCTCTCCGTCCTCTGTTCCCCCTCTTTCCCATGTGATGAATGAGTCTGTCTGCTGGCTGCAGTTCATATTTACTGAGCAGGGGAGCACACACTGTCAGTCTCTCTTGCCCTCCACATCTCTATCGCTCCACTAAAGAGACAGAGAGAGCAAGAGGTTACCATGGGATAAGAGGAGGAGGGAGGCCGCCGTCACCAAGATTTTCAGCAGGCTCAGAGTGGAAAAAGTCCAGACCGTTTTAGTTTGTCTGAATCGGCTGAGGGAGAGAGAGAAATCTTCCTTACCTTGTGAACAACCTGTCAATGCGATGATACAATCTGGGAATAAACAGTACCCTTCCCTCTTTTTATGTGGAACTTTGGCTGCCCTCTAAGCACTCAGTGCAGCACAATTTAGCAACATTTTCTCTCTCAGTCCTTTCTGCGAGCCGTGCTTTTAGGCGCATTTGGAATTGAGAGAAGGAGAAGTAAACTGTAGCTTTACCAAAGGGCCCTCCTAAAAAGACCCCAGTTTCATCTCCGCCCACTCACACCAGTGTGCCGAGGCAAGCCAAACTGCGTGTATTGACCCGTATGCTGACCCTCCTCTCCTGCGAATGAGAGGAGTGGATGTGGGACCTACAGGAGCCCAAAGGGACAGGGCATGAGCCCTGCAGAGCCACCATCTCTTCCCACACACTGACCTCAGAGGCCAGCTAACACCAAAACCACTGTAGCGTGACGACACGGATGACACCCGGAGCCAAGCTCACACAATGTGTTCCTCTGCCAAATTGGCAAAATATAGACAGTAAATACAAGGAAAATTGGATAGCTTGAATTATATTGTGAAAAGAAAATCCTCTCAACTGGACTTTATAGGATTCAATAATTCAATTCTCAGCCTCCAAGCTAAAAAAGCCACCTACTGTCTGTCAAACAGTGCAAATTGAAAGTTGTTTTCTTTTCTGCTGCTGCTTTGTGACGAGGAAAGATAAGTAGATGTTAACGTTAAGATTTATTGATGATTTGTGGCAGAGTTTAGTTGACATTCGCACAACAGAGGCATGTCTTTTGTTCTAACAAGTCGAATTAAAATAAAAAAGAGAAGGAGTTGAAGTAGGAGAGGAAAAAGGAGTGGAACACCGAAAAGGAGGGAAGGAAAACATCACATCGTAATCATCTGATTATTAGGGAAAATTGGGCGCAGGGTAGGCTAAAATTGGATATGGGGGAAAATTTTCTTAGGAGCAGAGAAAATGTGAAAACAATGACCGATATGAAAACGGATGGAAACAAATGTGGGGCCCAGTGGAAAAATAACCGCTGTAAAACATCCTAAAAGCCAACAAATGAGAGGGTCAGAGGTCCCACACTGGATACACTATTACAGCCAGAGGAGCACTGTTTATCAGAGGACATGAAAATGTTTTCTACACGTAGTGCTCTCTGCAGACTGACTGTCTTTCATGGGTTTTAACTTTGGAGTGAGAGATGTGTCCCGAGGTTTCCTATTCCCTGAAACATCCTTTCCACAGCTATCCATTTCCCCCTGGTGCCTTAAGAGAGGAACTACGGCTGTTTGACTTAGCCCACTATTAACACAGGGATTCATTAGACCACATAGAGTAATTCATTTTTAGTGTGTGTGTGTGGGGGGGGTGATTCTGCTGATGGCTAAATAAATCTTTCATGTTACATCAGCTGAAAACATATATATTTTTAATAAATAGTATTTTTTTTTATTTTTATAAATTAATAAATAATTTCTCCAACTAAAACTATGCTTATATACAATAGAGTATATAGACATGGTTTATATCTAATGTTTATAGTTTTATGAATAAACTGCTTCAGTGGGGAGTGGCCTGATGACAATTACTCTGTTCCTCTGCAGAGGTGTTAAAGAAGTTGTTAATCTCATCAGCATTGTTGAGTATATTGTCTCTTATCTTGCTTTTAAAAGCACTCCACACTTAGGTGTAGGTCAGATGAGATTGTCAATCAATCAAGCAAAGTGACATCATCAAAGACTTTTTTTGTTTTTTAGGTTTTTGCAGCAGCAGTGGCTCGTTATTGTACTGTAGTCTGACAGGAAAGGGGGTACAAGAGAAAGGGAGGGACATGCAGCAAAGAACCGCAGGCTGGATTCTAACCTGGGTGGGCCAAATCGAGAACTAAGGCCTCCATACATGGGTTACGTGAGCTAAGGAAGGACTCACCACCGAAAGACGCCCCGGCATCAAAGATTTGTCAAATCCTCTCTGTCAAGTCTTTTGGTAGAGGTGGCGTAATGGAGAATGGTGAAATTACATTCACAGGAAAAATAGGGCTTGTGATTACTAGAGGTAGCCTAAAAGCAGAGAGAAATCAAGATGAGATTCTGAAACCAGAGGGAATAAAACATCTTCACTCTTGGAAACCAAACTTTATTTACCAAGATCGGCGTTTATAAGAGATTGTTCAATTCTGAGATGGAATTACTTCTGTCCTGCTGTCCTATAAACACCCTAAATGCTGGAATGGGATCATCTTAGGTGTGTTGTTTGTCCTAGAGGGACAAAAATCATCACGTGTTGTATTGTTGCACAAGCTCAATGATGAATATAATGCCCTCACACATCAGTGTGTGGCCAAGCAGGTGCTATGTATGAAGAGTAGATACCAGGCTGCTAATTAGAAAAAAAATGAATCCAATGCAATTGGGGAAAAAAAGAGTGAAAAGCAGAAAAGGCTGTTTGATGCTAGCAGAGAGAATTTGGCAAATTTTCCACTGCCTCAACTCTGCTGTTTAAAAGACAAATGCATTTGCCTTCCAATTGTAATAAGCAAACCTATAAGATTTATTGCCAAAAAACACTGCTGAAACCAGAAATAATCAACAAAACACACATTTCATTACAGTTTGTGCTAAGTTTATATATGAGTTTCACTTTTTGAATTGAATTATCTAATTGAATAAACTTTTAATGACGCTCTAATTTATTGAGATGCCCCTTTACCAGAAATCTTTATCTGCCACCCTACATTGGTTTGTGCGGCACAGCTCTCTCCCCACCTCCTCATCCCTGGATGATATTTGTCCATCTGCCTGCCACGCCGTTGGAACGCTCCAAAACTGGCTTCTGAGCAATCCATCTCAATTTTCCAAATCTATTAACTTTCTTTGTGTGGCCTGCCTCTCCCTGAGTCCGATCTTTAAAAACCGTGGTTGTTCAACAATTATGATAACTGCAACGGGGGGAATTAGAGAATCCACCCATTCATCTCCCCGCCCCTCCTCCCGGCACAGACATGACGCGGCTAAATGAAAAATGGACACACTTTAAGAAGTATTGATTCCAGCTTTAAACAAAGGTACAGTCAATATTATTTACTCCTAAATATATCTTTGTTATCTGTGCTGGAGTCATAGTTACTGCTCTGTCCCTGTAATTGCGGACATAAAAATAATAGAGCTATTCCGTTTGAATTGACTGAGACAGGTTTGGTTGCAGGCCTTGTCTAAGTGATGTATATCATGTGTGTATATGAACGTTAGTAAGGTTTTCCAATGATTACTGACCAATGAGGCAGGTATATGTCCCAATCCACGCAGAGGGATGTGAAAAAGATGTAGCAGTAAAAAAAAGAGTAATAAACCTGCATTTTTTTCAAAAATACTTAAAGCAACAAAATCAACAATTTATCTTCACCCTGATTGTTTTTAGAAAATAAATTGTTTTCAGATTGAGTTTCTGTCTAATACTATAATGGGAAGGTTTTTTTTTTTTTTTTTTTACTTTAAATTAATTTTTTTTTTTTTTTTTTACTTTAAATTAAATAAACCCAGAGAGTTTCTTCCATCATTTAACGAAAAAATATGTTTCTTATTGTTTTTCAGACAGATTTAAAGCACACTTATGTGTATAAGTTTAAGCTAAAGTGTAATTTATAATCATGGTCTGCCTTTAATCTTCAAAAAACAATAATAATAATATATAATAATAAATAAATCATTAGGAGCAAACTGTATTAATTTACAGTTGTCAGAATACATACTATATCAAGGAAAATTAAAAAACACAAGAAAATATGCTGATACTAACACTTGTTACCCAACCACCTCACAAGTGTTAGCAAATAAATATTATCTTGTAAGGGTTGAATGGTCATTGGGGGGGCCAAAGCATGGGCTGCACAAGAAATTGTTGTGTTTTTGTGGACTAATCCATTACACAACCTCTTACACCTTAAAATAGGATGTTAACATAGTTTGGGTTAGGTGTAAAGACAGGTATGTACTGATAATGGTTAGTTCTAGGATAACGATCAGTTTATTCCATAGAAGGGAGTAGAAAATGTTTGGATGTCAATGCAAGGCCCTGTAAGGATAGAAACCTGATTGAGGGCTGGATTGAACTGGGTGTAAGTGTGAGGGCTGGTTGGTGGGCTCCTGTTTTGACGTTACAGCGAGGACCCGTCCATCCATCCTACCCCCACCTAATCAGTCAGGGTCATGGTAGGGCTGGTGTCTTTCTCCAGCATTCTATGGGTGGGAGGCCGGTACACACTTGACAGGTCGGCAGTCAATCCCATGCCAAAAAAATAAAAATGTCAATTGGGACGGCGCAAAATAACCAGTACATTCCAAGTGTAATTGTCATATATTAACGTTAAGCTTAGGTGTAAAAAAAAAGGAAGTAGAGGTAGCAAACTAGCACAGGCAGATCAGTTATGGATTGAGTTTTAAATAAACATGTTGCAATTGGGCAAGTTGTGCTTATTTTATCATGTCAGATAGAATTAATGGTGTTACAATCAGAGATGTAGAGAGATGTCTGATTCTACTGCTTGCATTCACAACACTTGTACTGGAAACAGCTGATCAGTCCAATAGGGAAAAATTTTCGGTACTTCAGAACTTACTCAGAAAGTGTGTTTCCGTCTCCTTTGTAGAGCATTTACTCTATTTCAAAAAAGTCAAAACCACCTCAAATATTTGTGAGAACTTAGAATGTTTTTGTTGTTTTCATCAAGCTCTTCTAAATTGATACTCCGTAACGTGCATAAAAAACATTGATGGAAACTCATCTAAGGAACTGTAATCAGGCTTCCTCTACTTTGTAGCTCTTGCATTCTCCCATTCTCTTCAAGCGTACGCCTTGTCTAACTTTAAAAAAATAAAAAAATAATTTCAAGAGTCTATTTCTGAATTTTAGTCCTCTACCTCCTTGTTCTTCCTTGGAGAACTTACTTAAGATCTCCTCACAGCTCCTCTTGATGACTCCTCCACACTCTTTTGCCATAACTTGTTTTTCAACTCTTCAGCACTCTAGCTCCATCTTCATCTCCTGGACACAGAAAAAAAAAACATACTGCAACACTCCCAACTTGCCAAACTCATCCTTTGTGGTTATATTAACCTGCACCTCATTCCACCATCTCAAAAACAGTAAAATAACCTTTACTTCTTCTTCTTTACAATTTAAAGGACATCACTTCCTCCAATAGCCACTTACCTTTCCTCTTCTGCACTGTCCAACCCTGAACCCAGAAGAAACATTTATAATGTCACTCATGTCAATAAACCATTGCAAACTTTCCTAATTGTGCGTAGTTATTACCTGCACAAGGCTATCACACAGGAAAATCTCAACATTGATAACATCACAAATCTCACACTTAGTGAAACTTTAATCTTTTTAAAGAATATGTGGAGCTCCATCCATCCATTTTCCATCATGCTGTCTCCAGCTGTCTTTAGGCGAGAGGCAGGGTACACCCTGGAGAGGTCCCCAGTGCATTGGAGGGTAACACAGAGACAAACAGCCATTCACAAACACTCACACCTAAGGAGAATTTAGAGAAGCCAATTTATGTTTTTGGACTGTGGGAGGAAGCCGGAGTACCCAGAGAGAACCCACGCATGCTCAGGGAAAACATGCAAACTCCATGCAGAAAGACCCCGGGCCAGGAATTTAACACAGGACCATCTTGCTGCAAGACAGCAGTGCTACCCACTGCACCACTAAGCAACCCGCAAATATTCTTTCCCACTCTGAAGCAACCAGCGTGACTGAGAACTTTTATTTAGTCATTCATGACTCCCTGATTTCATGGAGTTTGAAATATGAAGAAACAAAGGAACCTTTATTGTAACATTATTTAAAACAGGAAATGAGAATGCGTTTAACTGATGCCTTTTTTTAAGTCAAAAATGGGAGCAAGAAATCACTTACACACCTAATTTCTTGATGAGTGAGACGGCAGCAGGATTTAGGTTTGTTCTGTTAACACACACAATGTGGAGGATGTTACAGATATAAACAGAAGAGGTTGGAAGTCATTTTTGTGCTCTGTTTTTGTAATTTGTTGTCTCCTCCCAGCTGCCTCCACTCTGGGAATCAGTCCCACCAGCTCCTCATTTCAGTAATCACTCTCCTGGCATATAAACCTCTAGTGCAGAGGTGTGTCCAAAAATGGCCACTTTCCTTCTTGTTATATTTGCTTTCAACACTTGCACAATATAAAGTTTGATCAGTGGCTGTTTTTGTTTTGTAATCTTCTCATTTAAAAGGCGATTGGTGAAAAACCTTAGGGTGGAATGTAGGCCAGAATGTCTGTGCAGGGTGGCCATGCTGGACCTTTTCACTGAGAGGGGAGAGACTGATGAAAACTCACTCACTTCTGACCCTTTATGTCTCTCAATCCTTCCTCTTTCTTTTTTTGCCAAACAAACCACAAATGTCTCCAGTGTTAAGTGTCTTTTTTTTTTTTTTACATTAATATACAATTTGCAGGCTTAAAGATAAAAAAAAAACTGTCCCAGTTGTTATGCTAATCTATTTAAACATGAAACCAGAAATTATTTATCACATCCACACCAGTCAAACGGTCACACAAACATTTCTATATAGAACTGTTTTTATGGCTGCTGCAAATTCATAACCTTATACATTACATATAGTATAAACATTATTCTATGCATTATATAATTTTGGGATTGTGGGAGTTCATGTGAAACGGGTAAATGTGCTATGAATACTATGTAGTTGTTTAATAATTAATATGAACTGCTTCTCCTTAAAAAAATTACATTTGCCTTTTTGGACATGCATCTCCTCTTGCTCTTTTCCCCCATTGAACAGCCTGCCATGTTCACCACCCTTAGTGTTGCATCCTCTTTGTTTAATTTGGATTTTCTCAGGCTTCACTTATTTGGTTGGTTTGTTTTCATATCCATTGATTATGTTTATAACCCCCATTGAGGCTGGTAGCTCATGTACGGATAATAAGCTCTGATAACTGTGAGCAGAATCATCCTAATAGGTAATTTAAACTACTGTGGGAACTACATCAGGTCCAAAAGAGTTACATGAATCGAAGCATGGTGGGTGTGATACACTATGGCAGACAACTCAGTTGTACAGTTTTGTTTGTTTTATATTACTTTTGTTTTACATTACTTTTGTGATGAAGAACATGACTTCCAAACCATGGAAACTTTTTCATGGCTATGTCAAAATGCCCAAGATTTTTTTCTTTTTAAGTTCCTATTTCTTGCAGCCAGTAGGCAAATTTTCAGCAACAACTGTTTGAACCTCGTTTATGTATTGTTAAGAAGCTACCCTTTTAAATGTAGTTTTAGCTTTGGTGATAGCAAGTATTAGCTGTCTAATTAGTGACGTTAGTCCATTGTTTCAGATGTGACAAAATTATGTGAATCCTTCTTGACAAACAAACTCACTGCATTGGCATGTTGTAAAGGCAGTATTGCAGACTTTTAAATGCTAGACTGAGACTAGGTTTCAGCCTAGCATAATTCAACATTAAAACAAAATTGGTCTGCTAGTTATTTATGTGTTAGTAATATTTTCCCTGAAAGGAGTTAAACAAGCTTAATTGTCAATGCTTTGCAGTTACTTCTAGAGAGGTTTTTATTATTTAAGTGTATAAGTATCTAATCCCCCAGTTATTTATGAAAGGCTTTTCTCTTCTTTTTCGGTTTTATTTACAGATGCAGGTGTCTGAGAAGTAAAATGACACAGGGTTCATGCATTTACTGAATAATTTATTTCAATTTTACAGATAATTTAACTGACAAAAGAAAAAAACAAACAACCTGAACATTCTAAAGAGCTCTATTATCATAACAGATCTACCAGGGCTGTCAACTCTCACCAAATGGGCGTGAGACTCTCGCATCTGTATTTTCACAAGCTCACACTCTATATCCCCAATTTTTCACGCTAAAAAACGACGGACATTAAAACTCGACTCCATTCCACTTATATATAAAAATACCATGCTGATAAAATGCTTAGTGCTAAAACACAGGTTCATACCCAGTCTGTATTTTTACACAAGCCCACCTATTCACTGTGCTGACAGCAGCAAAGCTGGACCTTCGCCAGATATTGAAAAAAATTCTGAGCAGTTATTACGAGATAAATCAAATGTTATAAGTTGTATTTATCTTTATGTTTGAATTTAGGACTAATTGAACACGAATATCCAAATACTTAAAGCTTCCAGGTTTCACAAACCCATAGGAAGTCCACAAAAAAGAAAAAAAAAACATTGCATTTTATTTTTCAAAATATCAGCCACCCAAGAAAAGAGTACCGCATAAAAACAGAGAGGATGTGCAGAACAACTCAGTTATCCAAGATTGATAGAGGAACCACAGTGGGAACACAGAGCGGAAAGGGAGAATAAGGAGGAACCAAAGGGATGATCTCATTTTATGATTACTGAATTTATTAATTTATCCTTATTTTGGTTCATTTAATATCAATAAAAACTTAATTTCCATCATATTTTCCAAAATGAAACATCCAGAAAAGTGCTGTCTTGTGTCATGGTGAGTTCTTATAGAATCTACAGCCTCCTAGAAGGTCTGAATTATTTAGATGTTTTGTCAATTGTAAAAAAAAACAAAAACATGCTTTACTTAAATTCTCTGAAAATCACCAGAATAAAGAAAAATAATGTATATTGTGTGAAAAATGTTCCCCATAACTACACATTACTTATTAGGGTTGTCAAAAGTATCAATACTCAAAAAAAGTATCGATACTGA
>NW_015150530.1:1754834-1762284 GCF_000732505.1 Cyprinodon variegatus
AATTTACTGTGCTATAAAAAAAAAATCCACATTTTCCCACTTTGTTTTAGTTAAAACCCCAGAAAGCCTACAACCTGTAGCTTCACCTATCCTCATAGCCTTTTGATCAAACCGTGACAAGGGTTAGCTGTCCAGACTCTCTGAAAATCTCACTCCCAGATTTGGGGAAAAGTTGGCAGCCCTGGATCTACAAGCCTTTTTGAAATAGTGTTTTATAAAACATCTTCCAACCTATTTGGGATAAAGAACAAACAAGGCTTGCAGCAGTTCTGCAAAAAGTGTCATGCAGTGGGGTTAGTCAGTCAGTTCAATTGTTTCTAGAGTTTTCATAGTTCTACTGTGTTTTTATAAATAATTAATAACAAGTTAAAGCTTTATCACATTTATCAAATTGTAGTGTTAGTTTGAATGCAGCTCACATTTCTACTTCAATTAATCAACGTTTTTATTCTTCTCAGAAAAGCTTAGCGACATTTAGCAACATGTCCAGATAAATGGTGAGAGCGTGCAAACCTACGGAGGCAGTTGGGGCAGGCGTAGGGCTTTTCCCCCGTATGGGTTAACATGTGCGTTTTTAAGTGACCCGACAGGCGAAAGCTTTTGCCGCAGTCTTTGCAGGTGTACGGGCGCAGGTTAGTGTGACTCCTCCTGTGTTTGCCCAGGTCACCAGAGGAAGTATAGCAGCGGTGGCACTCGGGACATTCAAAGGGTTTTTCCCCAGAGTGGATCCTCTTGTGCTTCACCAAATCACCAGACTGAATGAAACTCTTGTCGCATTCAGTACATTTGTAGGGTCTCTCACCAGTGTGGGTGCGTTGGTGGTTTCTCAGATGCGAGAGGCGAATGAACCTGTTGCCGCACACCGTGCAGTGGTAGGGCCTCTCCCCGGTGTGCGTTCGTAAGTGTACTTTTAAAGCCCCAAGATCTCTGATCTCCAGCCCACACTCCCCACACTGGTGAGCTTTCTCGTTGTTGTGAAGTTTGGAGTGAACCCTCAGGTTTCTCCGTGTGTTGAAGCTCTTTCCACAGACGTTGCAGTGGAAAGGCCTCTCGCTCGAATGGGTCCTTACATGAAGATCTAGGCTTGACTTGAATCCAAACTCCTTTCCACATTCAGGGCAAGAGTATTCCTTCTTTCCTGAGTGTGTGGTTAAGTGGGACTTAAGGTGGTGAGACCTTATGAAGGCCTTGCCACAGACATCACATTTGAACGGCCTGTCCCCAGTGTGTATTTTCATGTGTTGACGCCAGCTGCTGCGCTCTCCAAACCTCCTCCCACAGTCCTTGCAGACAAAAGGTCGATCCCCAGTGTGGGTCCGCATGTGGTCCCCCAGACTCTGAGGTGTACGCAGCTTCTTGCCACACTCTGGACAAGGCAACCCAGTATCTAGACAGATCGGCTTATCCTCAGATTCAACATTTGGTTCGTGACACATATGACGACCTTGACCCCAGGTGGCCTTGAAGCTCTTCCCGCAGTCGGCACAACTGAGGTGCCCCGCGCGGATAACTACGGACATGTTGTGCCAGCGGGTGCAGTGGTTCTTCAGATTCTTCAGGTACTGAAAGCTACGAGCGCAGGTCGGGCATGGATGAAGTCGGCGGGGGGGAGCAGAGGGATGCGCCTCACGCATGTGGATGCTGAGGTGGACTTTGGATTTTAGGTTGCAGCCGCAGACAGAGCAGGCGTGTTTGGGGTTGAAGGTCAGAGTATGGTTTGGCAGACTCTTTTTGAGGTTAGCGAGATACTCTTTCTGATGAACCCACTTGACATGTTTCTCCAAAAAATCCAAATCAGTGAACGAGATAGTGCAGTGTGGGCAAGGAAAAAACTCAGACGACAGCTCTAAAGAGAGACACAGAGAGAAAAAAGATAGAAAAATTAATCTTTTCTCTGCATATTTTCATCTATAAGTAACAAATATTACAAGCTACAGTAAAGATATGTCCATTTCATTTTTAAAACTGAAACAGTTTTTGCAAATAAGGGCAAGCTAAAAACTCCTATAACTAATGTAAAAGAGTTAATGCCAATTAACATTCAGTAGAGCTTATTAAACATGAGGATCTCATAGCTAGTTATTAGGTTTAAGAAGGAATTAGCTTTTCTCATAAGGGTAGGTTTGTGTAGATTGTTTTTTATTGAGGACGATGAGCGCACACTACTTCAAAGATGAAACATGACGACGGTTGCAGAGTTAAAGAGAAAATCCAAAATAAGAACCAGCTTTCACTACTTGCAGTACCAATACTCATTGTAATATGGGTAATATTACTGGGGCGACAGTGGCGTTGGATGTAGGAGTTTGCCCTGAAATCGAAGGATTGACGGTTCAAGCCCCGACTCCGACTTTTAGTGTTGTTGTGTCCTTGGGCAAGACACTTCACCTGCATTGTCTACTGATGGTGGTCAGAGGGCCCGGTGGCGCCAGCGTACGGCAGCCCCGCTTCTGTCAGTGAGCCCCAGGGCAGCTGTGGCTACACTGTAGCTTGCCACCATCAGTGTGTGAGTGCGTGCCTTATTGCTTGCTTAGACATAAAGTAAGTGGTTCCTTTTAATTTATAAAAAGATTCTTCCCCTATCAACAACTAAAATCAACACTGAAACTTTTTATATTCACATAATTTTGTTTGACTAAAATGAGGGCGAAAAAGAGGAAATATTTTTGATATCTTTAATACTATTAAAACTGGTTAAATAACTGGTTTTCATAGTGTGCAATTATTCATTTAGATGTCTCCCGAGTTCACACCTGCCATCAATTACAAGGAATCAATGAATGAACACGTGCCTGAATAGATTTTTCTTGGCATTTGCTAATTTACATCCTAAAACCTGAATCTTATTAATGATCAAGGATCCCGATATTTTAGTAGTAAGGAACATTGATGAAAGACCAGGAGAACATTTACCACAAAACATTAAGGGAGAATATTAAGCAGGCTGAGGAAATTTGGCCACATTTTCAAAAGGTATATTTAGTACAAAAAAGAAAAGAAAAAAAGACAAATCCTCAAAAGAGCAAATAAAGATGGCGGCAGCAGCGTGCTGGGCTGTTCAAATTGGCAGCCTGTTTTGACCAAAAACGCATTTGTTGGCAAAAAAAGTTATAGACTGATTTAATTTGACAGCAAAATACTATTTTATTTATATACTATTCCAAAAAATTGATTTGTTTAAAAAAATAAATATCAGAATAAATGGGAATGCGTTTAAAAACATTTAGAATTGCCTTATTTTTCAACAAAAGGGCTTACAATGTATTTGAGCTGGACTTTTCCAATAAGATAATTTAAAAAATTTCTGATTTTGTTCAATTACATGTTAACAATAAAGTTAAGGCTTATTTTGGCTATAGCTTTTGAAGTATTTCTGATGTTGTGTTGTCATATAACTACAGAATCAGGTAATACGACGGTGTTGCCAAACTTATAGTTGCTTTTAATGATACTATTACTGCTATCATCATAGTTGTGCCTGAGAAAACATTTGCAAACTGTCCGACTGTCAACCTGAGGCTAATTTTTCTAAAATGAAGTGCTTTGAAGGACTTGTCAAAGGGACATTAAAACCACTCTTCCAGCTCCTCTATCAGTCCAGTGAAGAAATCAAAATACCATTCACCTGCTAGTCGACTTCAATTATACCTATGTAAGCTTTCTCCCAGTTAGAAAGAAAGTGTGACCTAAAAGAGGCTACACCTTGTTAAATAGTGGTCAATTCAGGACAGAATTTTTATCTTTACCTAGTCTGCAAATGTTAAAGACTGAAAAAAAGATATTAATGTCATCATCAGGCAAACTAACCCCTGGGGGCCCTCAGGTCCTCTGATCCACTGACATATGGCTTTTGTGTTAAAAGGTTACATAAACAGCAAGCTTGTTGTTCATTAGTGGATTCAATAGGTTAAACATCTTACATGACAGAGGTGGAAAAGACAGTGAGCTGGTCCCTCAATGCCACTACAAGAAATCTGAATATAGACTCAGAAATAGAGCAAACAGAAAATAGCAGAAAATGTTTCCCTGTGCATTAGGGTTCATTGATTCTAAAGACCCCATCGCTATTAAAGGAGGCTCAGTGGTAAAGGAGGGTTTCAACTAGTCTGAAGATTTTTCTGACTGCATCTTAATATCTGCTATATATAAATTTTCCATCCTTTGTCCCTTTTTTCTGGTGACTATTTCAATATTAGTTAGGAAACCTTTATTTTTACAGTGTTGAGCAACAATAGTTAAATATTAACCCAACCAGTTTCAGTTAGGTGTAAATTCACTTACAACCCTCTAAGTTTTCTTTTTTTACAGTATGTCATTTTATATATTTATATACAGAAGGGGTCACCAACCTTTTTAAGACTGAGGTCTACTTCATAGGACCTGCTACCAATACTGACCTATGAACTGGAGGAGTCAGTATTCACCTAAACTTTTTGAATAATAAACCTATTTCCTTTGTTTCTTTTCATTCCTAGTTTGCTTTTAGATATTGTGATTTTGAAATCCCTATAACTGCTTTAACATTCTTAATTACTGATATGATAAAAATGCTCTAAAAATTATAAAAAAAATAATAACAGCAGCTTAAAATAAAATTTCAAACTTAGTCCACTGGTGAGTTGTTGTTTTCAGAACATGCTGAGGACCCCCCATGGGGTCCTCAAGGGCCCCTCCCTGGTGACCCTTGCTCTAATGTATTTTAATGGAAATGTATAGTAGTTACAAACTGCAAATGAAGTCTTATCAGAGTCTTTTGTGATATTTATTGGAATAATGACAAAGGTAATAATAAAAAGTAAAAAAATGCACTTTTTATCTACGCCTCTGCTGCTACATACAGTTTGAGAATTACTGACAATTAAACAATTGAAAACGAATAAAAAACCTATTAGCAGCAGAGGTTATTCAGTGCAGTTACATTAAACAGTGCTATATATCAATAAAACAGAGCCACTCGATTGCTTTCAATTATATTTCCATATACCGGTAGTAAATTAATTGATAGTGTTATGAAATTTATTGATAGAAACATTTCAGGAGACAGAAATAAACTTACATCCCACCATCAGGTTCCTGAGTTCATCAAGATAAAAATGTTATTTAACCTCACAACACAAAATGATATACAACTTACTGCTGCGTCACCATCCATTTTAAGTGAAGCAGCCAAGAGTCCCCATGTTAACTCTGGAGCATTTGCAGAGCTCTGCAGCTCAGGTAGGAAAGTATAAACTGCACCTCACAAACCTGATCTTTGTTTATGATGAAAACTACCCTTCACCTTCAATGCACCATCCCCACAGCGAAGCATGGTTGTAGTGACAATCTTTAATACTGAGGGGATACTGATGCTCTTCAGCAGGTCAGAGGGGATGGAAAGAGGGATGGTGTAAAATACAAAGTAATCCTGGAACAATGATGCTGCACAGGAAAATAACATGGGAATGGATCCTTTGAGATCCATTCAGAAACAACAAAACATTATTAGACCCTGCAATGAAACAGTGGGAAACTCTATATAAAGGTACATATTTAAAAATGGAAGAGAAAAAAATTTTGTTTCAGCTGTTCACATACAGAAATAAGATTAAGGTTTAAGACCTCCTCTTTTTAATTTTTTTTTAATAACTGAACTTTTACTGATTTCACATCTGCATTTAACCCATCCCCTTGGGGAGCAGTGGGCTGCCATCATGGGGCGCCCAGGGAGCAGTAAGGGGTCTGTGGGAGTGGGGCTTGCACTGAGAACCTCAGGATTCCAGGCTCTATGCTAAGCATCCCCAAAGTCGTTCCTCGAGGGCTGCTGTCCTGCAGGTTTTAGAGGTTTCTCTGCTTTAGCTCAGCTGATTCTGATGATTGCAGTTCAGCAAAAGCCTGTTAATCAACTATCAATGTAAATCAGCTGTGCTGGAGCAGGGAAACCTCTAAAACCTGCAGGACAGCGGCCCTCGAGGACCGACTTTAGGGATGCCCGCTATGCCCTAACCACAAGGCCACCACTCTCCACTAATTTATGATTATACAATTATCATGGATTATTACTGGTAAATAAAACTACATTTTATAGTCTTCACATATTATCTTTATAATGTTGACATTGCAATGATTTCTAATTTGAGTTGCATTGTTTTACTGTAGCTAAAGGTGTGTGTTTAACCCCCCAAACAATAAGACTGAAGCATTGATTGATTAAATCACACCAGGCCACAGTAAACATAATAATAATAATAATAAATCCAATTTGTACCGCACTTTTCATTAAGAAAAATCTCAAAGTGACAGTTTAGATCAACACATTCTGTTGTTAAAATGGAACCCAGGACCCTTTATTCAACTCATATCAAAATTACCTTAATAATTATAGTCTAACTGAGCTTGAATCTATTTTAGAAAGGAGACTGGACAGAAATTTTCCTCTCTAGATGCAAAAAGCAAAAGCACATCATACTTTGCAGAATTTTGGAAACTATGCGTCATAATCCACAAATGCACTGCTGTGTCCTGGTCTATCACATATGATCCCTACAAGATGTGTTGTGGAAACATTTCTGCAAGATGATATAGATTTTATTGAAAAATATGCATTCCTGTTTACAGTTACATGCCAATACCTGTGCAGACCCCCTCTCCTTCCTCAAACTCCTCCTGGATGCTCCTCAGATCCTCCTCTTCCTCCCCATCTTCACTCCCTCTCTCCTCCTTAAACCAGGACTCTGCCTCCTCCTTCACAACAGCTCCATCGGAGTCAGACTCTACTTTAACGTCTCCCTCTGGATGGAAGCCATCGGTGTCCAAACAGCTCGATGTGTCCTCACAGTAATCCTCACTGATCTCCAGCAGATGAGGCTCCTCCTTTATTAAAACGTTCAGATCAAACCCATCGGCAGCCTGTTCTTCATTAGAGTCTTCATCCTCCTCAGTGGAGGAGCTCTGCTGCTCTGAGTCCCATTCTGTTTTCACTGTGATCGCATTGTATTCTTCTTCTAATTCCTTTTCTTTCGTCATAGCAGACTTCATCTTCACATAAGCGCCTTCAGCACCTCATTTTATCTTAGTAGTGACTATCCTCGATAATAAAGGCAGTTAATTGTAGAAAAATAAGCTTAAATGAACCGGTAAATGAGCGCAGTGATATGCTACTCTTATTTGTTAGCCACCGTTAGCATCGGGGGGCTATGCTACACAATCAGAGCAATGAATTGACCGCAGGGACACAGCTTTGGTGAGGCTAAATCAGAGTTTTCTATTTTCCCAGACCTAAAGGCGACAGTCACAATGAAGAAATACAAAGATTAAGGCGAGTCATTTAGTAAGGCTAGACGAGCTAGCCTGCTACAAGTTACATTAGTGTCCGAGTAAGCAGAAAAATACAGCTGCAGCACAGGAAGAGCAGCACCTACTTCCTCTGTGACCACACAGAGCAGGCCAATGAAATCCATCAGAGTGCCCA
>NW_015150530.1:1764183-1764947 GCF_000732505.1 Cyprinodon variegatus
TGTTTGCTGTCTCACATACCTGGCTTGTAGCAATTCCTTTTCAGGAACTCTTGGAGTTTTCCCTCGAATGGGTTCTATGTTTCTAATTTTCCCACAACGGCCAGATTAATGGGTCTGACCATTAGTTTCATACACAGATTGTCTGACACGATCTGTGAACCTGTGGAGCTCCTCCACAGCTGTGCTGCAGCTTAGTTTCTCCTTCCTTCGCTGAGGACTTTTTCATTTTACTTACCGGTATTACATTTGAATATAAATATCTGTACTTTCTATTCCCCAGATAATGGATACCATTCTGAGAAGAAAGAAATGATTCATTCAGCAGCTTTATAGCTGTATAAAGCAGAGTATTCAGCTGCTCATGCTTACGATCAGTTCAATCTATATTATGTTTTCTGAAATTTTTATAGAAAGTCTGGATGAGGTAGTATTTTTATGTAATCTCTACAAACACAATCATTAAAAGAGGAAATTACGGTAATAAAATTTCTGTGCAATATATTTTTTTAAGAATGGAATTTATTTTGTATGATATCAAGTGCAATGTAGAACCTGTACTTTTTTTCTGCTACTTAAGTAAAGGAGTTCAATTGATACTTTTACTATTACCAGTCTTTGTTTTTTACCCAGGTTTCTGTATTTTTACTTAAGAATGTGAGTCCTAATTGTAATCCTTGAAACTTGTATAATATTTTTATGCTGTTGTCTGCTGTTTTTATTGTCTTCAATCTGCTGATTGTTCACTAATATTTACAATCGAACCT
>NW_015150531.1:0-20601 GCF_000732505.1 Cyprinodon variegatus
CTTCTCACATCATAAGCGGTAAATTACCAAGCTCCATCTTATATCAGAGATCTGATTGTTCCTTATATTCCTAACAGAGCACTTTGCTCTCAATCTGCAGGTTTTCAAGTGGTCCCTAGAATTTCTAAAAGTGGAATTGGAGGCAGATCTTTTAGTTATCAGGCTCTACTCCTATGGAACCAACTACTAGTTTTAGTCCATGAGGCAGACACAGAGTTTACTTTTAAGGGTAGGCTTAAAAATTTCGTTTTTGATAAAGCTTATATTTAGAGTGGTTATCCTGTGCTATCTCTATAGTTATGCTGCTATAGGCTTAAACTTCTGGAGGACATAGGGACGCCTATTTCATCATTCTATCTCTATACTCCCATTCAGCAGGATCTGTTAGTTCGTTATGCTCTCTCAGTTCGCTTTTTGTATCTCTGCTTCTATCTCCCTTCTGAACCCCAGTGGGCCTCAGCAACACTGAGCCTGGTTCTGCTGGAGGTTCCTTCCTGTGAAAAGGGAGTTTTTCCTCTCTAATGTCGCTACAAGCATGCTTAGTGAGAGGGATTGCCTTCAAGTCAATGAGTCGATGCAATCAACTGGTTTTTCTTAGGTAGAAAACTTTGAATCAATTTGATTGTATGATCTGGTGAACTGTAAAGGTCCTTGAGATGTGTTGTGATTTGGCACTGTATAAATAAACTGAATTGAAGTCATAGAGAAAAAAAGTTAACAAGTTTAGTTATACCTGGATTTCAAATTCAGTTGCTGTGGCATCTTCAAAATTCCATTATTCTCAGGGTTTGTTTGAGGTTTTTGAGGACCCAAATGCAAAGGGTAGGAGGCAGAGGGGATTTTTTTTGTAGATTTAATGAAATTACTTTGTATTCACAGGCAACTGAGGCAGGAATCCAAACATCCAGCATAACAAAATACAGAAAAAACAGAACCTTGGTGACATCAGGGAAAACAAACATGAGGAGCCAGGAAAAGATGAGAAACCAGCACTGAGGAACTGAACAGGGAGAGTATTGGCTGACTGAACCAAGACAGGACTGACGAGCTGATTGGGAGCAGGTGTGAGCAAAGGCATCTAGAAAGGAGCTAGGGTAAAGTGAACCAACACAGGAGGGCAACAAAGAAAAACCTAAGAACTGAAATACATCCCAAAAAAACAACAAAATAAAAATCAAACCAATAAAAATGGAAAACAAAGAAAAAACAGGAATCAAAATGAAACTGAAAGCTCAAAGAAAACTTAACAGAACCAAGACCATGACAATAATGAATTATGGCAAGAAGATGAAACACCTAAGTGGACCTTTTGTAGCCAAACATTGATTTTCTGATCTTTTAGAACTTTACAAATTCAGAATTGCACTCACCAAAAAAAAAAACAAAAAAACTTTAATGTCTCCCAAGCATTAAAACAAATAGGGTAGCACAAAATAATAAAAATGATTTGATTAAATGCTTGATAAAAGATTAGATAATCCATTCATGACATTATTAACAGAGTCTTATATAGAATCCATAAGGGCAGCTACAGCGATCTAATCTAAATTGGTTGGGTAAGAGCCAGCATGCTTTTAGATAGCTCTGCTCTGTTTTTTTAGTGGTGCTGCTATCTCTTCAATCATAAACCTAATCCCCAATCACAAAGCCATCTGAATAAACAAAGGCACTGCTTCAAGCAAGGCCGGTTTGGAATTTTGCATGTCTTTTGGTATTGTTGGGTTTACTACTAACAAATAATCTTTTTAATTCTCCAAATACATTGGTTACATGTGAAAACACTTTTTTTTTAAAATTTCTTCTAAATGTTTTGTATGAAGACTTTAAAAACATCACCACTTTTTAAATAAGTAATAGAATGAGAGCAACCCTGTGGTTCCTCCTCTATCAATCCTGGATAACTGAGTTGTTCTGCACATCGTCTCTGTGCCTTATGTGGTACGTCTTTTCTTGCAAGGCTGACCTTTTGAAAATAAAATGCAATGGTTCTTTTTCTTTATTTGTGGTTCTCCTATGGGTTTGTGAGGCAAAACTGAATACTTTAAGTATTTTGATATTTCTGTTGGTTTAGTTAGTCCTAAATTCCAACGGCAGATAATTCAACTATACTGAGCAAGAATTATTTACCTTGTGAGCAAACCATGGACTAAAACTGGGATTAAATCAGGTGGCTGAACTAGACCAAACAAGGAGTAAAGCTCATTAAAAAAGCCCTAGATATAGATAAACCAAACCATTTGAAGTGATTCTACACTCAGTCTCCACATTGATAATTGAAGCTAGCTGCTGTATATTCTATTCATATTTACTCAATTGCCAGATTGCTTAAACTCTTCATTAATTTATAAAGTGAATTATCTTAGTGCAGATCAGCATGAGATAAAATCCAGTGACATATCTTGTAATAACTGCTCAGAAAACCCTGTCTTTTGTAATATCTGACACAGCTGCTGTCAACACAACGAATAGGTGGGTTTGTGCAAAATATGGACTGGTAATGAACCTGGGTGTTAGCTCTAAGGTTGTGTTTAAAACGTGGGCTGGATTTTTATCAGCAAGGTATTTTTATATATAAGTTAGTCGAAAGGAGTTTAGTTTTAATGTCTGCCATTTTTTTGCATGAAAAATAGCGCATATGGAATGAGAGTGTGTGAAGACACTGAGATGCAGGAGTCCCACGCCCAGTGGGTGAGAGTTGACAGCCTGATAATTGTCATGATAATAATCAAAGAAAAAGCCAACCAAAAAGGCAACATATATCTGGAGTAGTAACGGTTAGAATACAGTCACTAAAGGAAAAACCCCACATCACTGCACTCATAATCACAGCGCTCATAATCAAAACAATTGTTAAATATATTGCACACTATTTCTAAACATATCAGGATTTAATAATAAAATCTTGAAAAGCTTATTTTGTCTGCCTTATTGACTGGGTAAAAAAACATGCTTGTCATCATTTTGAGGTTTAATAAATCTCTTAGCTGAATGAAATAAGAGTTAAACCAGGATGGACAAGAAGGTGGAAGTGGGTTGCAGCTCGGTTTGAATGCAGACACCCTCGAACAGAGTCTTTGGTGCTACTATCTGGTGAGAATGCTTAGATAGTAGAAAAAGATTGGCAGAGGCAGATCCAGATGACGTGGCAGTCATCCAGATTTGCCAAAGCTCCAATTCTAAAATATATATCAATCTGCATTAATCTCTCACAAAAGATAACAATTATAAAGAGATGTTTTATTCTATTTTTTTATCCAAATTTTCCAAAGAAACTGTTTAGGAAATCCCATAACAGAGAATACAATGTATCATTGGCTGGTACCAAAGCAAGTATGCTTATACATCAGTAAAAAAAAAATGGGGTTTAAAAAACTAATAAGTCTACCTCCTCTAGGGGTCCTGAATCTCTGTAATATTGTAATCAGTCAGTGGGCCTTTATACGGGGCTACAAATAGTCGTGCTGTTTCATGACTTGGTGGGTAACACACTCAACATGGACCAGAAGAAGCGAAGGAAAAAGTTGTCTCAGGAGATTAGAAATACAATTATAGACAAGCTTGTTTAAGGTAAAGGCTATAAGACCATCTCCAAGCAGCTTGATGTTCCTGTGGCTACAGTTGCACATATTATTCACAAACTTAACATCCATGGGACTGTAGCTAACATCCCTGGGTGTGGCAACAGCAGAAAAAATAATGAATAATACAAATGGTAACAAAAGTGCCCCCAAAGAATTCTAAAAGGGTTACCGGTAAATGTAAACTTGTAGCTCAAGTAAAATCAGTGTTAGATTTCATCATTATTTTTTGTTAAAGCCAAAGGGGACTCAATGAAAGACAACCAAGGAGGACACAAATGAAAAAACTAGAATAGAAACTACATGTTAATAACCCAAAAAAATTGATTTTTTTTTCCAAGGCGCATCAGCACTATGTCCACAGATGGAAAAATTAAGCATATCTAACAAATAACACTCTCCCTCTGCAGTCAAACATGGAGGAGGCTCTAAAATGTTCTGGGGCTGCTTTGCTTCATCTGGCACAGATTTTCTTGAATCTCTGCAGGGTAAAATGAAACCTCAAGGCTATCAAGGGACTCTAGGTAGGCATCTGCTGCCCAGTGTCAGAAAGCTTGGTCTCAATCACAGGTCATAGAACTTGCAACAGGATAATGACCCAGAACACATAGCTACAAACACTCAAGAAGTGACCATCTGTGTGCCCTGAACTAAATCCTATTGAATATCTTTGGAAGGAGCTGAAACCTGAGACAAGGCCTAAATCCGAGACAACTGGGCCACTTTGTTCATGAGGAGTGGACCAAAATACTTGCTGAGAGGAGCAGAAATCGCATTGACAGTTGCAGGAATATTTAGGTTGAAGTTATTGCCGCAAAAGGTTGTGCTACAAAATCTTTAGCTTTCCTTTATTTCTTTAAATCATTCTGAAGAAGCATAGTTAAAAAGCAATGTCTGATTTTAATTTCTTTGTTTTCATAGAACTATTATTTACTATTACTCCACTTATTCTGTGACCATTGTGTGAGTTTTTTTTATTAAACAAGATGCACAAACAATTTTGTCCATGTTTTTAGATGTTAATATTTAACTTTAGTAACAAATTGGCTCACCGCCAATAACATATGATTTGAGTCTCCACCACAAAGCCCTAATCTCAGTCCCATAGACAATGTGGAGAGAGCAGAGAAGGTTTATGAAACATTCCTCAAGAGGAATAGATCTTAAGTGTAGCAAGACGATGTGATCCTTATGGAAGGATTTCAAACATATTTGATGCAAGTCATGCAGTTTTACCATCAAGCAGCATCACTGTGTCCACCTGCATCATTCTTTTTGAGCATAACTCATATGAGCAGGGTATAAGATAAAAATAGATAACAGGAACTTAAATTTACTAATAATTTGGCTCTTTTATGCAACCTAAACTACACAATCTGAGTGTAAGCTGTGCCAGGTTTGTATGTATTTGAAACATCACTAAAATGTTGCCAGTAAGGCCATAGAAAGATTAGGTTGTTATCACTTGCTGTTGTTAAGTGAAGCTTGGCTGAGATTATGCCTGCTGTCAGCTTGCAGAGTTAATGTGTCTCCCTTTGTTATTGTGGTTTAGGGTGTGGGTGTGTGTGTGTGTGTTATGGTGTAGTCATTGTGGAGAGTGTCAGGATTACGTTTAATACCAGTCTGTTGTGTAGGTTTTTGGCCTGGATTTGTTGTATTTGACTGATTTCTTATTCTGTGGGGTGGATTGGCTCAATGCCAGATTGGTTAACATAGAGGAAGTCATTTTTTTTTTTTTGTGGCTGTAGTTTTTTTTTTTATTCAGAGTCTTCTTTCTTGTAACAACAATTACTTAACATTGGAAATAAGCAGCATTTTTGTGCATTTGCATATCTGTCATATTTTTTGGAAGACAAAAGTTCAAATGGTCCAAAATGATAATAGCCAAGAACAGGAAATAAAAAAAGTTAACATTTAGTAAGTTTTAAAATGAGGAATATGTCACAAGTTTTCAAGAAATAAAAAAAAAATACAGTTTCAAGGTAATTTTAAGCCCAACAATACTAGCCTATCTCTTGGTCTTAGAGGTTTGAATAACTCCAACACAAGGGCATTAGTGATTCAGGTTTTTGTTTCCAGGAGAGTCCACTTTGACTTCATACTAGTGAATATTAATGTAGTCTTGTAAGTTGATTATTTTTTTACTTTTTTCCCTGAGATGTATGTATAATTTCATAACAACTAAGCTAAATTTCAGGCTGTTTTTCCATCCATCCACCCATCCACCCATCCATCCATTCATCCATTCCATCCATCCATCCATTTTCTCCTGCTTCATCTGTCAGGGTCGCAGTATAGCTGGTGTCTATGTCCTGCTGTCCTAACAACAATTTACATAAACCAATTAACCTACTAGTCATTTACTTGGACTGTGGGAGAAAGAAGGGGTGCCAAAAGATAAGCCACACATGCACATAGAGAACATGCAAACTCCATGCAGAAAGACCCTGCAGCAGAAACTGAATCCTGGACCCTTTTGTTGCAAGGCAGTGCTACAAACTGTGTCACTATGCAGCCCGGTTGTAATAGCTGCAATTATTAACTCACTGTTAAACAATAACCGTCTGGATAAATCACCAGTACAAAATTACAGATCAGTCTCTAACCTTCCATTCATTGGCAAAGTTATTAAAAAAGCTCTTTTTCAACAGTTAAATAGCTTCTTAGCATTGACAAACCATTTTGCTATCCTTCAGCCTGGCTTCCGTGCCCACCACAGCACTGAAACTGCCTTTGTAAAAGTAATCAACATCATCCACACAGAAACGCACTTTGGAATAAGCACAGTACTGGTTATATTGGACTTCATTACAGAGACAATAGTTTTCATCCCCAGAAAGATACTATTAATTTAGAACTTTTCTCAGTCACGTTGGTGCATTTCTCCAACATATTTACATTTTCACAAGTTAATGCAGCTTTCAAAACAATTAGTACATGCTGCAAAACCCTTTTGAGAATCTGTAAAAGTGAGTCACTTGCCCAAAATTGATAGGCTAGTTTTTTAAAGTTTCATGTCAGTGTATTTATGAGTTTCATCAAAATAAAGTGTCCTGACACCATTGTTAATGAACAGGATAGTGAAAACACTCAATGTAATTTTTTCTTTTATGGCAGTTTACTCTGTGCATGTGAACTGTTGAAAAAAAGTCAGATCATGGTGACATCACCCGAAAATGCTCAAGCCACTGCAACTGTAAAATGTAAGAGTAAAATGCGCAGAACTTTAATGGTTTTACATGCTTACTCTTTGCAACTCTAATCAGTTTATACAGCATTATGCAAAATAACTAAATGCAACCTTATTTGTGACAAATAATAATTTAATAGGTGTCACATTTTATAGATGTCAAACTGATTGCTAACAGGAATGTTTATGTACAGGTGTCCTCTATCCCCATGTTTACCTCTTTTTTCCTTTGAGAAATATATAGTTTTCTGTAAGAATTCTGTATTGTGTGCCCTGCTTCTGACTGTCTGCTCAGCCCCTTTTACCCTTTATGATTCATGTTTGAAAACATTGAAACAAAAATGGTAGTTTTGCAGCTATGTTCAAGTTTCTATATTTAAAGAAGCAGAGTTTTGGCCAAAATCATTTTCCATGTGTTAACAAGACTGTGGCATTTGTCAAACAGTGATTTTTAGTGAAACGGTGTGTTTCTGCATGAGTGCTGTGTGTAGAATGTTGAGAAAGTTTAAAAAGTGTATAAAATGATGAGAAATGTTTTATTTTTTCTGTTGCTAACAATCATTTGTTGAACCGGTTGTCACATTTGTGGCCGTGCCATTCCCACATTTTATGTTTTTCTCACACAATATACAGACCTGGAACAGCTTTCCACAAGACCTACATTTTCTTAAAAGACAAGTTATGTGTCCAAACAAAATGATGGATTGCTTTTTACAAATATTAACACACAACATCCCACACTAACAAAAACAATTTTCCTCAGCTACTATAATGATAGCAGTTGAAAAACAAAATATCACAGCTGAAAATAATAAACCAAAAATGAATAATTGACACACATTTAATTTTTAGTTGGGCTTTTTGCTGTTTTCATTCGGAAGTTCTGCTATTTTTAATGAATATTTTGTTTACTCTAAGCACTGGTATATAACCATTTCTGTTCTCATATTGTAAACAGTATTTTTACTGTACGGCCAATAAGAAAATGTAAATGGACAAAAAGCTTTGCCTTATTTGGAATGCTTTTGAATGTGAATATTACATGTGGGCATACAGTTCCCAACCTAGAAATTCAGTGTATAAAATGGGGGATTATGTAAACAAATAAACTTAATTAGTAAAGTACTTTTCATAGACGTTGGTCACAAAGTGCTTCACACAATAACACATAACAATACAAGCAAAAATAGCAAGTAAAAACAAGTAGAATTCAATTTCATGTTTTGCATTTGAATTCCTGTAAAACTAAAAGCATAAAAGCCTATGCAGTTTTTAGTAACATCAATAATAGCCAGAATTTTAAGTAAGTGTTGCACTTTGATTGACTGCATGTAACTTGTGAAGTAAAAACAAGTGTTATCCTTTGACAAAAATAATTTCATTTTGAGCCAAATTTCCATTTTTTTTTTTCATTTATGTGCAGAAAAAAGATGTGTTCTATTATGAAATTGAGAGTTATTATATAAATAACAAAATATGCTTTTAGAGAAGAAGTTTATCTATTTGGACAAGTGTGTTCAGTACAGTATATGTGAGTCTGTGTTAAGAGTTTTTAAAAAGTATCTCAAGTTTTGGTAAGCGCTTCTTACTGTTTTGGAAGAAAACTGTAATTGATTTGCAAAAACTGAACCCTGTAAAAATATAGTTTTGAAGAAAATTATTAAATTAAATTCAGCTTACTTATATAGGGCCAATCCACAACACATGTCATCCCAAGACACTACAGAGACAATTCAACCAGATCACACAGTCAAATTTGTTCAAAGGTTTCTACCTAAGAAAGATCAGCTGACTGCATTGACTGATGACTTGAAAACAATCCCTCATACCAAGCTCTTTGTAGCAACACAGAAGAGGAAAACCCTTTTAAAATTAAAAAAATATATAGATTTTAACCATTTTTTAGTAAATAAATATAACTGAGAAAAATACATACTGTTATCTATATCACAAAGAATATCATCTCTTGCAATACAGGTTGGAAAAAGTATTCATTTTAATTGACGTGACAGAAGCTAATGATAATGTTATAAAACAACAGAGTTGTATAAAAGTATTTGATACATGTCCAAAAGCATTTGTGTTTTGTTGGAAGAAATTAGCAATGGCTACTATGATAACCATAAATCATTTAGTCCTAGTTATTTTTGAAGGGATTTTTCTAGAGCAGACCCTGTTTTTAGCCAAATAAGTCTATAAGTGTTATTCAACAAATCTTTTTCACAAATTTTCTGTTGCAAACCAAAAAAGCTGTGAAAAAGAAAATAGGTTGTAATTTTTTTTAAATGGGTTGTACTTATCACAGACATTAGATCCAAAATATCTATTTTTTATTTTTTTGCTGGACTCGCTATACTAAACATTAACTTCAACAAAATTATTTCGGCACGTAGACTATGGCTGTTTCATCAATTTTTCCTAGAAACTATTTATCAACTTGGTTTTGAGTGGTTAGCACAGCGAATTCTCTTAGAGGATCAAATCCACCTGAGACCTTACTGTGGGAAGATTTTATGTTTCCCTTGTGCAGTTATCCCTTTTTAGCTTTATTAGTTACTTTTTTCCAGTTTGCAAATCTTTCCAGGTTTTGGATTAGTACCTATTGAAAAATTCTCTGCCCCCATGGCCATAAAAAAGAGCAAGAGGGTTGAAGTGGTATGTTTTTTTTTGTTTTTTTGCTAGAGTATTATAAAGAAAAAAAGCATTTGACAGTTGATGCTTCTGTAAAATCCTAATAAACTATGAAACAGATTCATGCAAGCTTAGATAATTTTTGCAGTGCATCTCTGTGATGCATGGAAATGGTTGCGGTTCAGCTGTGCATTTCCATCTTTTTATTGCATTGTATTTTGCTCGTTTATATAGTATAATCAATGACACATTTCTGTAAGAGCAGTCATTCCAAAACACCTGTTTATAATGGAGTTCAGCAGAATGTACTTGGCAGTAAAAAAAAAACTGAAAGGGCAAGTTAATAATAGGTCCTAAGTGAGGGGTGATTTGGAGGAGGGTAGGTTCAACAGCTATTGCAGAATTCTTTTGCATTGTTTCATGAAGAGCAGTAATTTATCTTTGTTTCTTTATGTGAAGAAGCAAGAAACTTACTGGTTATGAGAGATTGAGACGATAATCTTGTGAGATACAAATGAGTAGGCTGTGAAAAATCTCATTTAAAATGGCAAGGAGAAGCGTAGTCTTGTAAACAAAATTCTATTTCACATTGTTAAAAGGTAATTTGTCTCCATCATGCCTGGTGGAAGCTTCATAAATAAAACAACAGAGCACACTGCAGGTGTACACTTCTTTACTTTTGTTTTCCCCTCACATTTTGTTCCATTTGCTCCATTGCCTGCATGCAAATTAGGCTTAAAATAAAAAGTGAAAATCAGACGATAAACAGATTAAGAGGGAGAGCTGTTGACAGCACGATACAGTGTCATTTTCCTTACATTTTTTTAATAGCTTTGTTACAATAAAGGGCAAAATATGTGGGTTTGTATAAAATGTGGTAAACAAAAGCAACATTTAAAACTTTTCAGGCATTTTGAAATTTTGAATTTGAAGGAAATATTTTTCATATTTACATTCAATCATTATCGGTTTAATATTTTTGTAGAGTATTCGACTGAAAACAGCTGTTTACAAACTTGAGATGGTTACAGTTTATTGCCATTGATCATATGATTGAGATTGTCCAAGAGGTCATGTGGGATGTTATTTGGATGAACATTTGGTAATTTATTTCATAAATGAATTGCAACACTTCTTCTTTAAAGACAAGGGCTTTCTAATTGCTGTGTGCATAGGTTATTAGAGTTCAGTCCATTACACAAATGTACAAGTAATGTATTTTCTATTTTCTTCAGGGAAAATCTATTTGCTGAAAAAACAAAAAAACAAAACAAAAAAACAACTAAAGCATCAATAGCTTTAAGATCTAAATACAAAGCTAGCTCTTATTAAGGTACAACACTGTATGTCACGGTTTGGTTGAGGTTTGAGGACCCAGATGCTGAGGCAGAGAGGCTGACGAGATTTCTTGCAGTTTTAATGATGAAAAAACAGAAAACAAAGGCAGGAATCCAAAAATCCAACTAATAATGTAAATCAATCCAGAACTATGGAGACAACTGGGAAAACCAAACATGAGGAGCCAGTGAGAGACGAGGTGGGTAGACAACTGCATGAGAAGACAGCAAAGACAAGGAACCAACAAAGAGTGACAGCAGAGGGAGAGTATATGTAGCTGACAGAGACAAAGGCAGGGCTAACGAGCTGACAAGGAGCAGGTGTGAGAGGAGACAACAAGGGAGCCAAGGGGAAAGGAACACACAAAAGAGGGCAACAAAGGAAAACAACAAACCTGAGAGCATAAATCTAGAAACTACAACAAAATAGGAATTAAACCAATGAAACTAGAAAAAAGGGAGCAAAGTAGAGCACAACAGAACCAAGACTATGACACTGTAGTACTTATTGTATGTGAAATGTGAAATCTTTTTAAGTTTAGGGTTATAATGTGGCAATACATGGGAAAATTTAAGGGTTGTGCATAATTTTAAAAAGGCATTCCTTACATGGTCATTAAAACATAAAGGTGTCCATCTGCTGATCAGATTGGTGCCAAACAAAGACTTTTGAGGGTAGAGTTACAGTTTTCAGAGTACCTAATGTGGAGAACAGATAACAAATTATTAGTCAGAGATATAACTTTAATAAAACTACATTACCTTTTATTTCAATTTTGTTTGCATTTAACATAATGCCATGTTCTTTGCAAATATACACTAATCAAAAAAATTAAACACTGTAATCAGAGTATAACATCAAGTTAATAAAATTTCTGATAAGTAGCAAAGGGGGTTGTTAATCAGTTTCAGCTGCTTTGGTATTAAAGGAAATAACAACAGGTGCACTAGAGTGGCAACAACGAGACAAAATTCAAAACAGGAATGGTTTTACAGGTGGAGACCACTGACATTTTTCCCCCCTCCTCATCTTTTCTGATTCTTTTTCACTAGTTTTGCATTTGGCTACGGTCACTGTCACTACTGTTAGCATGAGGTGCTACCTGGACCCTACAGAGGTTGCACAGGCAGTCCAACTCCTCCAGGATGGCACATCAATAAATGCCATTGCCAGAAGATTTGCTGTGTCTCCCAGCACAATCTCAAGAGCACGGAGGAGATTCCAGGACACAGGCAGTTACTCCAGGAGAGCAGGACAGGGCCATAGAAGGTCTACAACCCATCAGCAGGACCGGTATCTGCTTTGTGCAAGGAGGAGCAGGAGGAGCAATGCCAGAGCCCTACAAAATGACCTCCAGCAGACCACTGGTATGAATGTCTCTGACCAAACAATCAGAACCAGTCTTCACGATGGTGGCCCGGGGGCCCAACGTCCTCTAGTTGGCCTGTGCTCACTGCCCCGCACCGTGGAGCTCCATTGGCATTTGCCACAGAACACCGGAATTGGCAAGTCTGCCACTGACGTCCTGTGCTTTTCACAGATGAGAGCAGGTTCACCCTGAGCACTTGTGACAGACGTGAAAGGTTCTGGAGAAGCCGTGGAGAACGTTATGCTGCCGGTAACATCGTTCAGCATGACCAGTTTGGTGGTGGGTCAGTGATTGTCAGGGGAGTCATATCCATGGAGACACACAGACCTATACAGGATAGACAACAGCAACCTGACTGCCATTAGGTATCGGGATGAAATCCTTGCACCCATTTTCAGACCCTTTGCTGGTGCAGTGGGTCCTGGGTTCCTCCTGTTGCACGACAATGCCCGGTTTCATGTGGCGAGAGTATGCAGGCAGTTCCTGGAGGATGAAGGAATTTATACCATTGATTGACCCCACAAAAATATGCTTGGCCAGTGAATAATTGGTCCAGTTGGCCGGTGTGTCAAAAAGTTAATTTTGGACCCTGCACCATCTCTGGCAGTCTATGGGCCAAAGGCGGGGTATTCCTTGGACAGGTCACAAGTCTGTTGTAGAGCAACAGACTTTTTTTTTATATAATCTACCTCTATCTAGGTTGGAATTTTAAGTAGAATTTTGGCTGTAATACCATAGTCAGCTTGGCTTAAATAGTCTGGCAGCCATTGCACTTTAAATCTACAGAGCCTTCAAGAAGAAATGTGGTCTTAATTATATTAACTTTGAAAATGTGCTTAACAAGCCTTCAGATCTCAGACAACAGGTATTTCTTAAAGCCTGTTCTTAAATGACCCTGTGTCAGGGACAAAATCCCCTAATTAAAAAATTGCCATGAACACATCTTTTTTCAGTCATTTTGTGTCATTCTCAAATGAAATTAAAAGGTGTTTTAAGCAAATTGTCTGTTTAAGGGTAGGAACCAAGTTATGCTAATAGATTTTTTTTTTTAACCTTTTCGCTTTTTTATTTTTCATAGAGCTTCTTTATGATTTGACAACAAAAACAAGGTTTTACACTTACACAGCAACAAAACTGTTATGAAAGCTTCTATGTACTCCTTTTTCTACTGACTAAACCTTTGCTGTGGCTGTATCTATTGTAAGAATAATGAGCGCTGTTAGAATTTTACAATCTGGAGACAACTACAATATGTTGTACATTTTTTATAATCTAACAAAAAGCTTTTTGATGGCAGGTTTCTGGTAAAAATGAAACATGTATTTCGCTACCTCCTGCATGTTTCCAGCAGAGAGGAGATAGCATGTAGTTTCTTCAACATCATCACTAATGTGCTCACAATGGCCATTGTGTTGGAGAGAACATCAAGATGGAGGAGGTAGCTGTAAACATGTGCACCCTCCCTTAACTCCCTGGTTCCTCTCTTAGCAATAGAATTTTGCTGATGGAGAAAATGAGAAGTGGAGAACACAACTCTCTCTCCAGCCTTGTTTGAGTCAGCAGGGACAAGAGGTGACACAGGTAAATTGGGGTCATCTTACAAAAGAGAGAATATAGCACTCTGCTTTTTTATCCAAGAAACCAGGGCTGAGTGATTGATAGGTTGTCGACCAACAGATGTGACACCTTTCAACATCCCTTTTACATATTCTTTTGGCAAGGGGTCCATTTGTGACCCCCTTTTCTGCTTTATTACAACAGCAGCGCTTAAATATTACATGTCAAAGATAACATGTGCTAATTCTATGGATAAACTTAAAAAATGCATTTAGCTTTTTATTACATCCTATGGTATACACATGCTCGGTCTGGACTGAAGAAGATTAACATTGCAGCTTCGACAAATGCTTTGAAGTTGATGATGTATCAGTGCAGCAAGCCCCTCTCCAGAGTAATGTAGATTTTTTAATCTAGACACTTGAGATATTATTTTTTTACTAAAAGATGCAGTAACAGGAAAAATATTAGAAATTTAGGAAAAGAATGTAATAAAAAAAGAGATGGTTTCCAGACAAATTTCTAGTTTCAGTCTATCCTGGTCCAGAAAGAGTGTGTTTGAGAGGTTATAAAATTTCCTATTTTGTCTGTGAATTCATAAATACCTTAACATCTAAATATCTTAACAGTCCCATGACATATGATCTACCACTGATGTCTTGACCTACCAGGTTTTATACAGCTCTTCTATGAGCCCCTGGTATTTCTACTTGTTTGCTGTAATAGTGAAAATTAAAAGGGGAAATGTTACACTGAAACCACAACAATGAGGGATTAGTGGTAAACAACCAGATAAAAAAAGGATCAAAACAGAAAGAAGATGGCTAGCCAAGCTAGGCTGATGTTACTGTGAAATGGAACATTGATCATGCAAAGAGATTGAAACAGAACTGCTATGAAGTTTGATTTAAAGTAGAAAATACATTGAGGTATAATTTTACATTAGAGCACCATTGTACAAATCATATTATTGTTTTCCATCTCAAGAAAAGTCCAATATTTTGGTTAAATACCATTTAGATCAACAATAACAATCATAACATAAACAGAATACAAACCACATTTCACTGTAACTTCAAGGTCAGACAAAAACTGAAAATCCTTTTCACAGATAATAGACTGAGGGTTGTGACTCCTGAAAAGTGAAGGATGTTTTGGCACAAACACTGCAATCCTGAGAGTGCATCTCCACCAGTCATTCGTGAACCTTACTATCACTTTCCACTTATTAAAAAACTGTCTTATTTTAATCTTTTTTGAATTGTCATCCTCATCTTTCTTTTGGTCGGTTATAGACTGCAGCCTGTTCATGCCAGCTATATGTTGCCTTATTTTCTCTAAAATAGCTGAGAAAAGCTGGGCTTGCATAACAAAACAATAGGCTATGTGATTGGTCAACAGTAACACTCTTGCTCAGTTTTGTGTGTTGTCTTCTTGGTTTGCTTTTGTTGCACTTTTTAATGCAGCCTTGTAGTCTGATGTCCACTTTTAAATACTTTATTGCTTCACTAGCTCATGCAAACATTGTAATTGCATGGGCAGATTTTTTTATAAACTTACCATAATAGTTAAATAGTCCCAGGAAGGAACGTAACTCAGTGGCTTTGGTGGGACTCCGTGCCTTCACTTACTCTTCTGTTGGATTAAGCCTTTCACTATCCACAATGTGTCCCATTATCCTAATGGTTATTAGGTTGTTGTCCAGGAAACAGGTCACATGTTCTGTTACCTGAAGAAGTTGGTACGTCACTGCCTGGAAGATGGGCAACAGTGGCGCTGAATGTAGGAGTTTACCCTAAAATCGAAGGATTGACGGTTCAAGCCCTGGCTCTGACTTTCATTGTCATTGTGTCCTTGGGCAAGACACTTCACCTGCATTGTCTACAGATAGTGGTCAGAGGGCCTGGTGGCGCCAGTGTACGGCAGCCCCGCTTCTGTCAGTGAGCCCCAGGGCAGCTGTGGCTACAATGTAGCTTGCCACCATCAGTGTGCGAGTGTGTGTGTGAATGGGTGAATGAATGTAGTGTAAAGCGCTTTGGTCAAGTCTCCTAACTTGAAAAAGGTGCTATATAAGTACAGGCCATTTACCATGGGCAGGGCACTTGAGGCTCTATATGACAGCTGGTGGTAAGTGTAGTGTCACCAATGTGTGTTAAATGTCAGATGTTTTTCTAAGGCCTTATCTAACTCTAACTGCTGACAGGCATGTGATAAGTCCAGCTTAGTTAACAGCTTGCCTCAAGCCAGCGTTTCAAAAGGATCTTCTGTATACGGTAATGGATACGTTTCCTCCTCCACACACTGATTTATCTTCACCTTGTAATTTCCACAAATCTCTATTGATTTTTCAGCCTTTGACATAGTCATGATGGGTGCAGACCATTCAAATTTGTGTGCTTTTGATGTTTCTCATGGCCTCTTGGCTGGCCCTGTTTTTCACATCCTCTTTTAGAACATATGAAACTGGGCTTGATTTCCTAAATATTGGCTACTCATCTGGTCACATCTTAATCAAAATTATGGTAAAACACTGGCAGCTGTGGCTGCCAGGAAATTACCATAAAAGAAAAGGGATTTCTGTAAAAGACAACACGGTCCATTGTTTTGGTAAAATAATTACTTTAAACCCTTGAACCTAAATGTCCTGTGAAAAAAAAGCCCTTTCCATAGTTTTTACATTTATCTGCTGTAAAACAACACATACATTAAAGTTCTTTCTACAGTAATTTTTTGTTGTTTATTTTACAATATGAAATAAACATCATTATGGTAAATAAAAAAAAACTTTTAAAACTACTGAAATGTGGTAAAACTTTTTAAAGGCTAAGTTAATAAAAAACACAGTAAAATTGTAAAACATTTTATTTTGACCAGTTAAATTTCACAGTAAATTCCTGGCAACAACAGGTCGGTATTTTACCGTTAAAAAAAAAACAGTACAATACATGTGCAAGATACATTTTTTTTGTTTTAATTTAACATTGCCGACTTAAAGATGCACAAATTTAACTTTGACGTCACACACACTCGGCTTTGTTTTACAAAACTATAAATATAAAAAATATAACAGCGGATGTCTGGGGGACAGTGAATCGCCTATATGTTATGCATACTGACGTACCATAAAGAATAAATTATGAACAGTTTAGTTTGTGCCTTCAACTCGTTGCACATAGGAAGACGTTACTTGGATTACAAAACCGAATATCTTCGGAACAACTCCAAATGACAAAAAAACTAATATGGGTGAGTAGAACATGATGTAATAACTTAAAATCAAGGGGCCAATGTAAAAAAACTGTGTTTCCTTTTACGTGCTCCATATCTAGTCAGTTTCAATGCACTTAGAAACACATTACTCATTACTATGAAGCTAGCTGCAGTGAAGCACATAGCCCCTTAATGACTCCTCCACTTTCCATAGAAATTACACCTCAACATGACATCCACTTAGCTAATTTCACACAAATGCTCAGTCAACACTTTACCGGTAGGTTTTCTATAAAGCTGAGAAAAGTAGTCAAAAAACCCAGCAAACTCCAAGAAACAATTAAATTAGCATGGCGTCTGAAATACTTAAACCGGGCGGATGTACTCCCCTCACATATTCATTTTAGGCAGTCCAGGTGAGGAAAGCGTCAGACAACTATAATATTTTTGCTGCGCAATGGCAGTGGGTGGCACAAGCTCAGCAGTAGTCAGTTAGGTTATAGCTTCTGTCGAGCAGTCTGCACAGAGCAGCGTGACACCCTATTGGTGGAAACTCTCAGTAAGGTCGTTCACAGGATAACAGCTTTGAAAAGAGGAGGGAAAATATGTTTTTTTGAGCTCGCTGCAATTCAAATTGTCACAGTAAAAGGCATGTAATGTGATTTCAAATAGTAAAACAGCTGTTCGGACTTTTATTGCACAAATAAAGGGCAAGTGGACAAAACAATGTCACAAAAAATATATGTGCAGCTTTTTCTTCAATGATGCTCTATTTTTTCCTTTGTCTACAAAAATGAAACAGGAATAGCATTAGCATTAAAAGGAAAGGGTGCACTTTGTTTATTTTAATATCTTGTCATTAGCGGAGATTAAATGTTTTCTATCATAAAAGTTAATAATTTCTTTTTTGCCTTTCACTGTTGATATTTCATCTTTTTTACAATATTGCACTACTGGCATTTTTACAGCGGACTATATTCTTAAAGATTTTGCTTTTGTAAAAATAAAGTTCATGTTTGCTTCACAATCAACAAGTATTTGAAATTCATATCATAAAAATATAGGACATTTTTATCTGTAGGTCAATTTCTTTTAAAATGTATACATATTCATTAATTTTCACAGTAAATTGATGTGAGTTTTATATATTTTTAGTGTAATATTCTGTGTTTTTTGCATTCACTTGATTAACAGTTTTTTAATGTATTTAATAAAGTAAAGGGCCGCTTTTGGTTTCACAGTCTTTTACGGTTGCTATTTTACGTTGTTTTGCTCTCTATATATATCTTTTTTTAAGTGTAAGATAGGCTCGCCAAATTGACAAATGAACCAGGCGTTAGGCTGATGTCCAGTGTAGCAGGCGATTTATTTACACCCAAAAAAGTTGGAAAACAAAACTAATTACAAATGAATTTCCCCCAAAATAACTCAAAGGTTTAACATGGCTCAACAGAAAATTAACTAAACTTAAATCAACCATAATTAACGTCAAGTCAGCCCAGCTACACTGACATGGTTCTCCTCCCATCTTTAACATCACAATTCTTACTGCTTATCTACCTGAAAGATAAGATGGCCTCCAAATTAAACTCCCATGAACAGATACAGCTAAGCAGTTTACCCATTACCTTGCTTAAATGTATAGTAGAGGATTGTCGCAAATTTTTGAAAAGGCCCACCCTCTCCACATTTAAAAAATTGCACAGGCATGACCCTGTACCCGCTTCTGAGAGAGAACTCCTGTTAAAACCCATGTGAGAGCATACACAAGCCCATTTCTCCTCAAGGAGGTGCGGGGACGCAATGATAGGAAGGTCGCTCGGAGGGCTCTAATCTCACTTATATTTATATATAAAAGGTTTCCCTGCAAATAAGACCACTGGTACTTAAAAAAAATTATGACATATATGTGTGTGTGCAGCAGTGGAAATTTGGACGTGTTTGCAGAGTAAATGAGGATCTGTGGCCATGCTACCAATTGCAAATTACAAAATAAATTTTCATCATCGTGTGAAAGAATTGCATGCAATATGTCCTACTTTTGTACAATGGTGACCTTTTCTTCTTCTTGTTTAAACCTATACACTATGGCTGGGTGTTTACCTCATGATCTGTAACATGGCTGACCTGGCTGTTGCTGCTGCTCATCCTTGTTGCTCTTTTTTAACTGGTGTCACTTGACTTTTTCTTGTCATCTCTCTATTTTGGTAGTTGTACGCTTAATTTACTATTGCACTCTCCCATATTTTCCCAATGAATTCCAACGTGCTGTGTGAAGCCATCTCCACGGTCAGTGCAGTGTGACATGCAGTCACATTTGTCTCTGCCAGCAATTTGTTCTGTATTACCACTGATCTCAGTCTAATCATGATTCCATCATCCAGTTGAGTTTGAAAATCACAGTTAGCACATTGTTGCTCCAAAGCAACCTTAACCTGATTCAATTTCTTGTTAATTTCTTTTCTGAAATCAAGTGTTAAAATGGGGAAACTTGTAATATATTGGTGTGTTCCAATAAGCCAGACAGGGACCAGGCTGAGCGTGCAGGCTGGGATTTTTTTACTTGTGTCAATAAGCAGCCCCCACAGGGTGCAGAGTGGGTCATATTTTCCTATCCCCACAAGAGGGCAGTAATAATATCAGTATGCTACAAACCTAGGTTCTCTTTGCAAAAAAAAACAAACAAAATAGAAATAGAATATTGCTACGTTGGTAAATAAAATCATGTTGTGTTGACGCATCTACAAAATCCTCTAATATGGCTCTGTTTTTCTGTGTAATCAAATAAAGCATAGACCTTGAACTATTTCCTAAACAGATCATTGAATTGTTTACTGCTTTCAACCTAGTGCTAATCTGTTGAACACTAAAAGCTTTCGTGATGTAAAAAGTTAATTGTCATCTGTCATTGAGGATTTACTAGCAGCCATTTGAAATAAAACAGTAAACCTGTCACTCATTTCAATTCTGTGGATTAGCAGTCTTGCATGTAAAAATACAGATACAGGCCCAAGCTTTGGAATGTTGACAACCGGAGATTGGGACACAGTCCAACCTTAGTTGAATGTGTTCAACAGAGCATTTTAAATACTGGAGACGCTTTGAACACAGCCTAAGAGTCGACTTGAATACTTAGATTATTCTTTTAAATGCACTAAAATGTTTATTGTGCTATGAGTTGTATTTATCATCATTGAGTTAAAATGATTTGATGTGCTTTTCTTTATAATATAATTTTTTTTAACCTGTCAAACAAAGCTTGAATAATCCCCCTTGTTGAGTGTAAAAGTAGTGATTGCTTCTTGTCCTGTAATGTAATTTTCCGATGGAATTTGTAAACACGCTTTAATAACAGGAGGGGAAATTTCACCTGTACAAATTTCTTTCTATAATTATTATCGGAAGTGTATTGGAGTTAAGTTTACAATAACTATACTTATAATGCAAAAAAGAAGATTGATGAATAAAATATTAGTGTTATTATCGTACCTATCTGTATTCTTAACTCCATTTGCTTTCTACAGTCTGTAATAAAAATACACCGTGAATGGAAATCTACCTCCTCACCATTGGTTTGTGCAGCACTTTCATCCATTATCTAGAAAGATGGTTTGTCTTCCCTCCTGTTTCAGAAATTCATTTAAATCAGTAAAGCTTATATACAGTATTGAAATTAACCTTTTTTTACGGTGGCCCTGAAGTGCAAACTGCAACTACAAATCTAAAAG
>NW_015150531.1:21316-22717 GCF_000732505.1 Cyprinodon variegatus
CTTTTAGATTTGTAGTTGCAGTTTGCACTTCAGGGCCACCGTATTTTTTAGATAAAATTATGTTTCAGGGCTTATCTCTGTTTCCCACAAGAGAGTTACATTAATGTTTTGCTGCATTTAAACGAGCATAAATGCATACACTTGAGAATATATTGAAAATATTTCATCTTGGCCAACATTCTTGCATTGGAAATCCTGTTTTTGTGTTGTATTTTTCCAGATTTCATTAAATCAGAATTTAGGGTTTTCATTATCTACAGTATAAGTGAAAGTAGTCTGAGTCATAAAAAAGTAAAATCTTTAAACCACCAAACAAAAGCCATGTGTGATTTCATAAGAAATGTGATTTTTCTTGCAAAGACCATTTACTTTTATGCTTAAACTCTTTGCTTTTTAAGAAGTGTTGTTCACCACTTGACAGGAAATGTGTCAAGGTAAAAAAACAACACATTCTGTGTAAGTCAGTAGTCATCATGCTATCTGGTATCTTGTGTGTTGAAACTGTAGACAGGGTTGTTTCAAAACAATATAAAAGCACCACTTTGGAAATACAATAGATGCACTTAGAGCAAAGAGCTTCAAATTGAGGATTTAGATTTTGTATTCGCAAAATATTCCTGAGTCTGATTTTCTTAAATACATTCCAAGCAGGGCTTTTTTTTTTTTGGTACAACAGGTACCAGCTCACTGTAGTTTGTGCAAAATATCTCTAAATGTAACGTGCTCTGAGCTGTAGCAGCAGTTAATGAAACAGCCACACCCCCATCTCCTATTGCTTGTCCTGTGGGCTCTGATCAGATGAAAGCGATCAATGTTTACACTGCAGTCCGGGATTTACTGTGTTAACGCCCTGTTAGCTGCAGCTCCTCTGGCAGGTTTGTTAGCCAGAGCTAGTGGCTGATACTTGGACAATAAGCACATGTCAGCCTCTGAAATATGGAGCAACTGTCGGAGGAAGTCATGCTTCACTCAAAAAAAGGAAAACCATTAACCGTCATTAATGTTGACTGAGTTAATGATAAAACATTTGAAAAAATCTATCATGAAATATGGCTGCCAGGAGTTCCGAGTATGTGCTTGACCATACTAAACTGTTTTTAAACATAAGGCAGAGATTAAATTTACTGTTATGTTGAATTAACTTACCTGTCCAGCAGAAAGCTTGTGACTTGTATGTCCGTTATGAAGCCCCACTCCCTCATAAATTTTCCCTACCTAGTAAAAGCTATGCCGATACACAGTAAACTTGTTTTATCTCAGTTTGTCACAAAGACTTGGCTGACATGTTTGTCCTGTTTCATAAACTATAATCTCAAAGACGACCCCCATACATTGCCCTTTGGTATGTGCACATGTACAATACCTTGCTGATTTTGCAGCTTTGCCCACTTACAAAGAATG
>NW_015150531.1:25043-37986 GCF_000732505.1 Cyprinodon variegatus
GGCCGCAAGTCCGATGAAACGATGACAAAGTCGATCATCGAACTGTGGCCTAGGTTGTCCTGGTGCCAAGTGCACATATGGACACCCTTATGCTTGAACATGGGGTTTGTTATGGACAATTCATGACGAGCACAGAAGTCCAACAACAGAACACCACTCGGGTTCAGATCGGGGCGGCCATTCCTCCCAACCACGCCCCTCCAGGTCTCACTGTCATTGCCCACGTGAGCGTTGAAGTCTCCCAGCAGACAAGGGAGTCCCCAGGAGGGGCACCCTCCAGTACCCCCCCTAAGGACTCCAAGAAGGGTGGGTAATCCGAACTGTTGTTCAGCTCATAAGCACAGACAACAGTCAAAACCCGTCCCCACACCCGTAGGCGGAGGGAGGCTACCCTCTCGTTCACCCGGGTGAACCCCAACGTACAGGCACCAAGATGGGGGGCAACAAGTATGCCCACTCCTGCCCAGCGCCTCTCACCGTGGGCAACTCCAGAGTGGAAGTATGTCCAGCCCCTCTCAAGGAGACCATGCGTCGAGGTGAGACCGACTATTTCTAGCCGGAACCTCTCAGCCGCACACACTAGCTCCGGATCCTTCCCCACCAGCGAGGTGACATTCCATGTCCCAAGAGCCAGCTTCTGCAGCCGAGGATCGGACCGCCAGGGTCCCCTCCCCCGGCCGCCACCCAACACACATTGCACCCGACCCCTATGGCCCCTCTCACGGGTGGTGGGCCCATGTAAGGGGGGACCCATGTTTCCTCTTCGGGCTGAGCCCGGCCGGGCCCCATGGGTAAAAGCCCGGCCACCAGGCACTCGCCACCGTGCCCCCCCCTCCAGGCCTGGCTCCAGAGTGGGGCCTCGGTGACCCACGTCCGGGCGAGGGAACGTCGAATCCAAATCTTGTACTCATCATAGGGGTCTTCGAGCTGCGCTTTGTCTGGTTCCTCACCTAGGACCTGTCTGCCTTGGGTGGCCCTACCAGGGGCATAAAGCCCCAGACAGCATAGCTCCCAGGATCATTGGGACACTCAAACCTCTCCACCACGATAAGGTGGCAGCCCTATTACCTACATCAAATACACCTGACTCACCTTGTTACCTGTATAAAAGACACCTGTCAACACCCAAACAACCAGCATCCAAAATCACCACCATGGGCAAGACCAAAGAGCTTTCTACGGACATCAGGGACAAGATTGTTGATCTGCACAAGGCTGAGATGGGCTACAAGAGAATCGGAAAGCAACTTGGAGAGAAAAGATCAACAGTCGGTGCAGTTATCAGGAAATGGAAGAAGCACCACACCAACGCCAACCTCCCTCAGTCTGGGCCTCCACACAAGATCTCACCTCGTGGGGTGTCCCTGATCATGCGAACGGTGAGGAATCATCCCAAAACCACAAGGGGGGAACTGATGAATCAATTGAAGGCAGCTGGGTACACAACTGTTGGTAACACACTACGCCGTCATGGATTGAAATCCTGCAGCGCACGCAAGGTCCCCCATCTCAAGAAGAAACATGTACAGGCCTGCATGAAGTTTGCCATTCACCACCTGGACGACTCAGAAGAGGCCTGGAAGAAGGTGGTGTGGTCAGATGAGACCAAAATAGAACTTTTTGGCCTCAACTCAACTCATCGTGTTTGGAAGGCAAAGAACAACGAGTACAACCCAAAAAACACCATCCCCACCGTCAAGCATGGTGGTGGCAATATCATGCTTTGGGGGTGCTTTTCAGCCAAGGGAAACGCAAAAACTTCATCATATGAGGGGAGGATGGACGGGGCTATGTATCGTGGAATTCTGGACCAACATCTCCTTCCCTCAAAAACCCTCCTTCAAGTGACTTGAGAGAGCTGAAGATGGGTCGAGGATGGGTGTTTCAGCAGGACAACGACCCTAAGCACACCGCCAAAGCAACAAAAGAGTGGCTGAAGAAGAGGCACATCAATTTTCTGGAGTGGCCTAGCCAGTCTCCAGACCTGAATCCAATTGAAAATCTTTGGAGGGAGCTTAAAATCCGAGGTGCCAGACGACAACCTCGGAACCTGAATGATTTGGAGGCTGTCTGCAGAGAGGAGTGGGCCAACATCCCTGCCGAAATGTGCACAAACCTTGTCACCAACTATAGAAACCGTTTGACATCTGTGCTGGCCAATAATGGCTTTTCTACAAAATATTAACATGCTGTTTGTCCAGGGGGTCAAATACTTGTTTTTCCTCATCAGATGGTTATCAGTTTTAATAAATTCATATGATGTGATTTTCTGGAATTTTCTGTGGGATTCTGTCTTTCACTGTTAGAATGTACATATGATTAAAATTATAGATCGTTGCATTCTTTGTAAGTGGGCAAACCTGCAAAATCAGCAAGGGGTCAAATACTTATTTCCCCTACTGTATTGCACATAGCATGTGCAGAATAATTGTTCTAACAAGTTAAGTGTGTGTGCGTTGGTAAGGTTACTCTCTATGGGAGTGTAGAAGCGGGTTTCTAAGATATGAAGTTGTATTCCACAAATATAATCACTTTCAGTTTGAAATAAGTAAGACCTTCAGAAAAAAAATTATTAAAGTAACCCAGGTTTTGCCATTGATTTCTCTGGACTTGATTTTTTCACTCATTGTCAGGTCGTGGTGGATGATTGGGTTGCATGGAATAAAGCAGAAATAAATATGAGTTTTTTTTTTTTTTTTATTAAAAGCTTTAATCTGGAATCATTTTGGGGGTTCATGCATATTATACCTTTTACACCGGGGCTGTTCAGAAAACACCCGGCGAGGTCAAATTGCTTATGAAACAGAAGTGGATGCAAATCAACAAACCAACAACGTCATCTCCAAGTAAAACACAAGTATTATTTACAGAATCGCACAGAGGTTGCCATGACTTATACTTAAAAAACCTTTCCCGCTGTTGTGGTATTGAAGGATGTAATAATTTTTAACACACACCAATCATCTTGTTATGACGAGAAAATGACTTTATAATGAGATAATTATCATATCGTTATCACAACAAAACGACTTTCGTTATCTTTAGATAATAAGAAAATTAACTAATTTTCTCGAGAAAACCACTGTAGAAAAGTATCGGAGAGACGCAGCCACTCTCGGATTCTGTAGAAATTGATAAGTGAACTGACATTTTTTCATTTGCTTCCTAATGCTGCAATCACTGCAATGATATGATGTCAGTATGAAACTGAATGTTTCTTCATCTTACTTCTGATTTATTGTGTGAAATGATTTTGTTAGTCACATGCTTTCATCTTCTAATTTAGAATAAGGAGACTGCATGCTGCATGATTCTGTTCCTAAATAAAATGATGCAAGTATGAATGTGAAACCTTTAAATTTGTTTACCCAAAAGTTTATGCGGCTCTTCTAAAGCTCTATACAATCACATTTTCAAGCTAGAAGTAGTCTTTAAATCAATAGTCAGACCACCAAAAGCTGGCATGGAACCTTGGAGTAATGTATTAATGGCATCAGAGGAGACAGATCAATAGAACTGTTTTACCCTTTAATGTCACTGTCTCCTGGCCTCTTTTACTAGACTGAGTAAAGAGTGATCTTGCTGCCAAAGACAGAATATAGTTATGTCCTAATAGTGAGGATGGCTTGTTATATTATTTGTGGAGCTTTTTTATTAACCTCTTTTGGATAAAGAAGTAGAAGAGTGTAGCTCTAAATTGGAAATGAACCGATAAACCAAACAAAATAATTCATAACACTGTGTCTTACTATTATAAATAACTATATTACAAAGGTGAAAAATATAAACATAAAAGAAAAAAGGTAAATAGCAAACCAACCCATTGATGTTGCTGCTTGGAGTACTACAACATGACAGCGCACTTGCCAAAAACAAAAAATAAAACAATGCTACGTTTTTTCCTTTTACGTTTATATTTTTCACATTTGTCATATAATTAAAAAAAAGCAAACACACACAAACGCGACTAAAAGCATAACCCCCACAGCTTAGGTAATAATGACATATACTCATATCCTTGATATCTATGGCCTTTTGTGTTTGCAGACACAGTGTCTACTTTGCAGAATGGGCTTAAAGCTTTCCTTTATGATAAAGCTTACAGTTGTAGAGTTGCTATGGTTATCAGTAGCTATCTCTATAGTTATGCTGCTAGAAGCTTAGATTGTTGTAGCATATAGGAGCCACTTTATATCATTTTGCTTCTTTCTATAACTACTCTCCCATTCAACAGTGTTTGTGTTAGGAATCCAGTTTGTGTGGGTTGTGTTTTTGTGTTTTTCTCCCTCCACCACCAGGTGGCACCTGGTTCTCGTTGGCCCTTTCACACACCTTCGGATGGTTGCCTCATTACCTGAGGACTCTTAAGCTGCTGACTGCCACTACCTCGACGCCAGAGTGTTTGCCAGTTTTGGGTACTCTAGCCAAGCTGAGTTTTGCTGAGTCAAACTGAGTTTTTGTCTACCTGAGTCCTAACCTTGTTGTTTTGTCTTTGCCTCTCGGCAGGAAGTCATCCTGCAAACTGGATGTTTTTGGATCTTCTCCCCCCTGGAAGGATCGTCTTGAGCTTTATTCTGAGCAGGGGATTCAAACTTTAGGTTTGGACCTACTTATCCTCGAAAGGATTGTTTGAGCTTCACACTCACGCTCTTCAAGGAATCAACTTAACCTGGGTAAACCCTGTCTGCCCTCCAACGAGCCAACCAATTTCTGGAACAACCCACACCAACTGGATTCAGGGAAAGACACCTTTTTTGGAAACGTGAGTCCAGTTGGTTTTTTTGCCTTTTGCAAATCAAAGCTCAAATTTCCCACTGAGCCTGAACTAATCACAGAAACTTCCCCTTTCACTTTTCAGTCCTGGTTCGCCAGCGTTCAGAGCAGCACTGGACCCATCCCACTTGTTTTCAATAAACCTGTTAAACCTTCCCCTGGTCTCTATGAGTGGTTTCCTGCATGTGGGTCAGATCACTGCATAAGATCATGACAGTTTGTTAGTTCAACCCCTAACTTTACATTCTATCTGATTTTTTTTTCATAATTTTAACTGAATCTAGTCTGTTCCTGTTTGGCTACAACACCATCCCGGACAGAAATACCAGCTAGGCTGATGCCATCATGACCTTAGATTATAGATGATAGAGTTGGTTATGGTTCTCAGTGTTTGGTCCTTTCCTAGACATAGGTATAGGTTCAGCATTTGCTTTGACTAACTGTTATGTCCTCTCTTGCATACCTGTGACTTGAAAACTGGCTCAGAGCTCTTCTGCTTAACTGTTTCTTTGCCAGACAGAGCTACCTGGGGAGCTAGTTTATCATTACCTTTTCAAACATAGTAAGTATTTATAAATCCGTGCTTCTATATTCGGATTTTACATCTGCTACTGACTGACCAAACCCCAGTCGGCCTCGACAAAAGGCCGTTCACACTGTGCCTCATTCTGTTGGAGTTTTCTTCCTGATTTTTATTTTCTCCACTGTTGCTGCATGCATGCCCCGTTTGAGGGATTGCTATTGAGTCAAAGACAATGCAATCAGATGGTTTTCCTTAGGTAGAAACTTTGAACAAATCTGACTGTTTGATCTGACTATATTGTCTCTGTATTGTGCATTGAGATGACATGTGTTGTGAATTGGTGTTATATAAAAAAAACGGAATTCTATTTAACTGAGGAAAATTTGCATCTTTCCTGCGCATGGGTGAGTTCTTAAGTAAAACCCCAGTTTCAAAGGCCTGCATGCTAGATAAACTGGAATGAGATATGATGATGTGTAATATGTGCCTTTATGTTGACATGTAAGCAGCATAATTCTTAATTGTGACTTTACACATTTTTGAGCTAACGACTTCAACCAGTAGGCTGGTGCAGTAACTCAACTCCTTTTCAGGTTAATCAACCTAACCTTGATTGATCTATATTTGACACCTTTTTATCTTGTAGTTCCAAGGGTCTGGAAGTTCTTTAATCACTAAGAAATATATTGGCAAAGTTGTCATAGGCATCCTGAACAATCGAGCAAGATGAGAAACTGTTCCTCAAAAAAAAAAAAACACAAGTAATTTTTTATTCATAATTGAATTAGTTTGATGTGGATCACCCTGTTTTTTTTGTTTGTTTTTTTTTTAAAAGAGGTTATATTGAATTTGATCAGCACATCTAATTTTGAAGTAACCTATTTTGCATATCCAAATGGAAAAGCAAATAACTGAAGAACTGTAAGCCCAAATTAAATGTGTGATACATCATTTGAAAGCTAACACGTTCTATGGTAATTGGGTGAGTAAAACATAGCCCAAGCTGCATCATTTCAAACATGACTGAAAGTTTCTTTTTTTCCTCTCGAAAATATTAGGTATTTTTTTTAATAACGGTAATAACGACATGCTTGAGAATAGGCATGTCTGATTGTATTACGTTTGTTCTACATCATGTCAACCACAAATAGAAAACTATTTCAAACCTCTAGCTTCAACAGTTCCAGAGGTGTGGGGCTTTGAACTTTTGGTTTCACCAGCATTTCCAAATCTCTCCAAATGTGCCAAATGCTTTTTAGTATGCTTTGTTTTACTATTAGACCCAAAGAATAACACAGAAGCATTTTGATGGCCACAAAGCGTTTATGAAACAAGTATTTTCAACTTTTTTTCCAGAATCAGTGCATATAACAAAATGTAACATTGAAAACCTACAATAACATAAAAATTTATAAAAAAAAAAAAAAAAAAAATGTGAAACTGCTGCTTTTCAATCTATAATAATCCCAGTGCCTTTTCTGAGCAGAGTTTTTTTTGTTTTTTTTTTTGTTATGTTTTTTGGCCTTTTTCGGCAGTACAACAAAATCAGCACCTAAAAAAAAGACTTTTATTATTATTCAGCTTCAAACACAGCTCTCCTTTATGCAACACAGCCATGTCTACCTTTGTTTGAAACCTTGGTCTTTAGTGACTGTGCCTGACTCAAAAAAATACTTTAAGATTTGATTTTATAAAATGGCTATTGTACATTGATCCATGATTTTCATGTATTTCATGTGTCCTGTAAAATCTAAAAACTTTGTTTATGTAAACCAAGTCTTTCAAACACACTCTAAAACAAAATTATTATTTTCCTGTCATGCTTAATGACGAATTGTTTCAGGTAAATAGTATATTATTTATTTTTTCTCTTTAGTTTCAGGTTAAAATACATTGATACAATGAAATGTAATCAGAAAAAAAAATCTTTAGTTAGTATGACAGAGATTCCTGTACCTTACCTTTTTTTCTTTACCTATTCTATATTCAATGTTTAGTGCTTTAGTATAAAATGTTGTCCATCACAGTCTTCTCATATTGCATAATCTCAAATCAGAGGCTTATGGAGGCTATCTATCCTTATCATGTCTCACCAAACCTACCTCAGGGACTTGTCACTAGATGGAGACATTAATCTAAGAGAAACATAAATGAAACCTGTATGGAAAAGAGGGTTTGAATTTGGTTTTCTAGATGTATCTTATTCTTAATACTAAACATCCTCTGACCAACACAGATCACAAGCACATATTTCTTTTGTCTATAGCAATGTCAGGTATTTGAAGCCGATTCTTTTGTATCCTCATTAGCAGCTCAGCTGTGTCTTCCTCAGCAGAGTGGTTAGTCTGTTGCTTAGCTACAGAGAAAATGCTCTCTTTTAAGTGTTTACTGATGTTAGGGTTGTCCAAAGAGGAGCAACATAGCTTTTGTTTCAGTTACCAACTACTGTAAATAAAGAGGTCTTTTAGCCTCCATCTTTGAAATATAATACTGAATGTCTCGTCAACGAAACATCTACATACAAAACTGTATTACTCAAGCACCATTGTTTGCTGTTTAGATCACAATGTCAGAGACAAGTTAGTACTTTGTCTCTGTCTGTTCGTTCCTTTGGTAGCTGTCTGCATTCTTTCTCTTTCTCTGTATGTTCTGAACCTGTGTTACTTCCTTTCCTTTTCTGCCAGAGAAAACACCTACTGGCAGGGTACCAGTGATACTGACTAATAAATCCTGACATCTTCTTGCTGGAACCATTACTAATGTCCCACTACCTAGCAGGCTAACCTGTGACAGTGTTTCAATGAACCAGTAAACCTGGGACTTTTTATTTACTAACTGTAGACAAGCCCATTAAAGCCTGACTGGATCTTTGTCCTCCTCTCCACAGAGCTTACAGGTTAATTATTTGCGTAGGCCTCAGGCGCTGTTTCTGGTTTGCGTGTTTCATCCAAAATAGCTTGACGCCTTGGTTAGATGGCTGACTTTTACACTCTGAGCCATGTTACAACCTCCCTCGAGAAGTCTTCTGTTTGTTGTTCACACCACCTTGGGGAGGTAGCTCTTCATCTCATTTTATATTCCTATCACTGTTTGCTGCTGCAGGCCTCCTGGGTCTGCTGTTCCTCTGCATCTAAGCCACCACTGGCAGCTCTTGAGTTGCTACGCAGCTCAAAATTGCGTAGCCTTGTGTTTTTTTGCTATGAGTTCATATCTTCTCTGCCTTTTTCTTTGTTTTTGCATTGTTTTCTGGTAACTCAGGATATATAATACAGAAGAAGCCAGCATCAAAGCAGGGATTGTTGGAACTTATTTTAATGTGTGTTATGTATCCTTGTCTGCCTTTAATATGCTGTATGCTAATTGATATTTGCATGTGAGGAATACATACATAAAAGTGCAACTGCATTTTACAATTATTTGAGTCTGGCAGTTATTAAAACATCATAAAAACTTGAAAAATGCCCATTGAGAATAATATTATTAGGATTATTATCATTGATTAAGTGTGAGTCAGTTAAATCCCAATATTTAACTGCCTGTTGCATTTCAAAACTAATGTTTTCCCAAGTAGTTTATCTAATTCAGAAGGTTCCTCTTTCAGGATCAGGTCAGATCAGGTCATCTTCATTATGCATGTGGGAAAGATTTGGGAAGGGAAGGAGAGATTTGATTTAAGAACAAAGTGTAATACTTTGATATTGCTGGAGTGATGGTTGTCTCCTCATCTGCAAACGTGTATGATGTAATAATGTGGAATATTGGAAATGTATAAAATGCTTCATTAACAGTGATTCAGAGCCACTTCCAAGTGAAGCGAGCCCCGGTTGGTAAGCGTTTCATTCTGTAACCCTAAACAAATTCTCTGGTCTGAGTAAGGTCTGATTTCTGTCAAAATCTCTTGTCATGTCTCATGGTCATTTAATACATATATATTATGAAGTGTTATTTAAAAAGTTTGTCCCACTAGATCTCTTCTCAGGAGAAGAACCGGGGAGAGAAAGCTTCAAGGTTTTTTCACAGAGCTTTCCTGAACAATATTAATATCAAAGGCTGTGTATTATTAGATTATTTAAATCTTTAAAATATTTATTTTAGGGAAGAAGTTGTTTAGCTACATGCAAAACAGAATTAATGACAGTTACACAGAAGTAAAGCTGAGAATGTGGTTTCATACATAACTTTAGCATTTGGATGGCTGTCGGACAAAGTTAAAGTGACATAACTCACAATGTGCAACTAGGGGTAAAATATGTTTCAAAAAGCAGGGTCTCTCAGTTCATATCTGAAGTCTGTTTAAACAGTTAAAAGGTTTATGGTCAGGAATACTTAATAAATTAACTCTGTCTGGGATTGTTTAAGAAGATTTTAAAACACAGTGGAATGAGGTACAACTAAATCGTTGTCAGAGCTAACAAACATTTTCTTTATAATTATAAATGGTAGTGTTTGGTCTTTTTCTCATAGCTAATACTCTTCCTCTCCTAGACAGAGCTTTGGGCTCAGCTTTTGTTGTGACTCCAGCTGTATGTGCTCCATTCTATCCTTTTGTCAGGAAAAAAAAGGGGGAAAATTTAGTTTTTCCTTCCACTTTGAACGCAAAATCAATGAAACAATGCAACCAACTGTCCTCTGTCCCTATGAGGAATGAATTCTGCAAAGTCAATGAGTACATACAATCAGCTCGGTTTCCAAAGATGTAAAACTTATGCCAATATGTCTGTGTTATTTGGATATTTTCTGTCTGTATGATGTGTTACGAATAGGGTTAGGGTTAGAAAAAAATGGAAATGCATTGAGCTTAGATATGAAACAGCTCCTTTCCGTTTAGAAGTTTCTTTGGATATACTCCTAAAGACGTAAACCCTAACCGTAAAGATAAGCAGATAACATTCTAGATGTTAGTAGATACAATTTTTTGTATCTTCTTTATCTGTGATTTAGGGACACTTCAACTCGAAGTTTGAAGTTACCAACTACTGTAACCAACTGCTGCAAGCAAGTCAGACAAATCGTCCGACTCTCTCATGGGAGGTTCTGGTTCGACTCTCTCATGTCCATGAAGAGAAGAGATGTCCATGTGGGTCCTTAGGCAAGACCCTTCACATCAATGCTTACCTCATACAATGATGAGAGACAATATAATGAATGACATGCCGGCTCAGACGTCGACTGGCCAAACAAGATCTGTGTCGAGTGTTGGGGAACCAGAGCACCTTGATGTCAAATGGGCTACTGGAACAACATGAAAAAAATTGGACAAGATGTGAAAATAGGGCTCTATTACAATGTTATTACCTACGTAACCCTAACCAGAGAGGCTATATGCAAACGATGTGGGAGAATTGGAGACTTTGATACCCACAATCTACAATCACAGCTAAACAACTAGTAACTTAGTGTTCTAACATCCGTAAATGACAACTGCTTTCGCAACTTGAAATTGACGAGGTACAAAAGCACTGTTCTTGTAAGGAGGAACTAGAAACTCATGTTAGAGGGGAGTTAACACCAGCCCCCCACCAGAGACTGTGTACACCCCAATAAGCGTACCCACACTGGACGAGGCAGCAACTGACCTGAAAAATAATCATGGCAGAGATGTCCAACAGGCAACACCGAAGACAGTTACAGAGACTGAGAAAGGTACCATCAGAACGTCTACTACCAAACGTGAATGCATCTCTGCAAGTAGTTTCTATATCAACCATCACTGACACTAATGACCTGATATACTGCACAGCAGCAGTGATCCTAGAGAAGCTTGGCTGTAACAACAACCATTTGATGAAATACCCTCAATGGAAAAGAAGGCTGGAGGATAATATCAAGGCAACAATGAAAGAAGTGAGTCAATTGACCGAGACTCTAAGAGGTACAACAAAAAAGCACGTACCCAAGAAGTATAGCCAGATGCCCTTACCTGAAGCACTCGAAACTGACGAACAAAAGGCTCCAAGCCTTGGCCTGCCGCCTAAAAAGATACACTAGGAGATGACCACAGCAATCTCCCTGAACAGAATCCAGTCAACATCACAGTGGCAGACATCCAAGAAAGAGTCTCAGGTATGGAAAAACTGGACACCACCAGGCCCCAACATGATACACGCCTACTGGCTTAAGAAACTCACGGCTCTCCACGAACGCTTGGCAGCACAAATGAACCAGCTGCTGAGAGATGGGAACCATCCTGAATGGCTAACCGAAGGTTGCACAATCCTCATGGCCGGGATCATGTCCGGGATAGCGGCTAAGATAAGCGGGCACATGGATCAATACATGAGCACAGCTCATAAGGGAATTGGCAAAAATACCAGAGGTGCCAAACACGAACTTCTGACAGATTGAACAGTCACTCAAGACTGCAGAACCCGAAACATTACCTAAGCACTGTCTGGATTGATTACAAGAAAGCCTATGGCTCAATGCAACATACTTGGATCATTGAATGCTCAGAGCTATACAACATCAACATGACTCAAAACTAAAAACCCTCAATGCAAACTCAATGAGGTTATGGAAAACCAACCATTGAGGCCAATGGCAAGATACTTGCACAAGTCCATAAAATGTGGCATATATCAAGGAAATGTGCTGTCCCCATTTCTGTTCTGCATAGGTCTGAACAATTCAGCCAAATAAACAATAAGACTGGGTATGGTTACAGACTCAGGAAAGGGGTCACCATCAGTCACCTCCTCTACATGGATGATATTGTTGGGATATTAAGTCCAATGCCCATCCAGGTAGGAAGACAATTAATGTTGTGATTTTATGTTCTGTTCAATTCCCAGCTAGCTGGGAATTTATATTTCTGATACTTTATAAGTGTATTGCCCTCCCCGGTAGGGGTGGTAAAATATATTTTTTAAGATATTATTTCAGCTTTTTATATATTGTTTATGAACACAAACCCTACTAGCTGTGTGTTAAAACAATAAAGGAAAGAGTGATTCGAGCTTTAATCATGGTCGAACAGTTAATTCTGCATATAGATGGAATAGATTCACCACAATTTCTGTTCAAAATATAAGAGCTTATTAAGAAAAATCATTCAGCTCCAAATCAAATGTATTTCAGTTTAAAACTCTTAACTAAGAACAGTGAAAACTAAAGTAAACTGGTATGTAGAGAGAGGAAGGGGAACATGGTTGAAAACAATAACACAGTTTAAGATGGATTTTCAGTTTGAAAACCAAAATTTATTTGGAAGAATTTGGGATAAGATTAAATTAGCTTTTCACTAATTTAGAGAAATTGGAATGTTTTCAAGCCAATTCACAATGCAAATCCATGAAGTGAATAAAACATCATTTGGCCAAATAATGTTTTATTAAATGATCAAGAACCAATAACCTTTAGTCAAATGATTATTTACCCTCTTTGAAATAGCTAGCAGTGAATAGACATCAGGATTCCACTAAATGACTCTTAGTCATTCTTGGTAATCAAAATGTAATGAGCATTTGAGGAACACACGAACACTAATGTTATACCAGTGTTTAACCCTTGGTGAAATAAAGCTTGTCCAAGCTTCAGCAACAGCTCAAAACATGTTTCTGTGTAGCATTGCATGCAGTCCATCCTGTTACCAGAGATGGCAAAAGTACTCACTTTCCGTACTTGAGTAAAAGTACAAATATTTGTGTT
>NW_015150531.1:38765-53572 GCF_000732505.1 Cyprinodon variegatus
GATGCAAAAGGTCTGTTTTACAGCAGTTTGGTTCTGAAAGGTCCATGATGACTCAACTTTGAAAATTCTGGAGATCTGGGTCTTTTTCTTGCTCAATTCTTGCTGGAGATCCTGCTGAAGCAGACCCCAGCCTCATCGGCAAGAGAGAAGAATGCAAAGAGATGGCAGTCTGTGTGCTCTATGGTTTTGTCTGTTCTCACACAGAAGGGGGAGGTTGGCTTACCATGTGACTGGCCTGTGGAGGCCTTGGCTGAAAAGGGGGGCCGCAGAGTTCCCCCAGCTGCTATTCACCAAACTTTTATTTCCTTCTCTGTTCATCATGTAGAGATGAAATATGGGCACTGGTTCCTAATGTCCAAAACCCTAATCATGGCATATGGCACAACGACTGTATGCTAAGAATGAGCAAGACATTGACTCACTGATCCATACCACCCGCATCTTCAGCACAGACATTGAGATGTCATTTTGACTAGAGAATTGTGGTCAGAAGGTAACTAAGAGAGGTCCACACAGAGGGGGGTCTCATTCCCAGAAGGAACAATAGTATACATTGAAGACAACTAGAATCAGCACACAGCTCATCTAAATATTCAATGCATACAAGCATGCATACAAGCATTCCATTAAAGGAAGAACCTGTCGTTTCATTCTAGGGCTTTTAACCAGGGTTGCATTAGGGCTCATAGAACAGTGGTAAGTTGTTCTGTTTTCAGACAACGCTGAGGGCAAACCATGTGGTCCATGATGGCCCCTTGGTTGCTGGGGGCACCATGTTAGTGACCCCTCCTCTAGAGGCTTACACCTGAAAGTCTCTGCCCCAGTATAAAGCACTTTCTGCCCAGGACGTCTCTCCCTGTGCTGCTCTGATCTTCTGCTGGGGTTACTGCTGTGCTGCACGGCTTGCTGCTTCATCCCAGTTCTGGTGTTCTCTCAGCCCAACGCTCCTGTCTTAGCTCCAGAACACCGCCTTACCCTGTCTCTGTTGTCTGGGTGATATATCCCCCTGTTTAGGGTTCTCTCAATAAACAGCAGAGGGCACTGTATGCCATCACCTGGCACCAAACAGAAAATTCAAATTTGTCCGACTGCCCCCCTTCCTTTAAATGTAAGACCTTGAACAATGCAGCAACGGACCTATATTGTATTTTACCATGCTTTAAAGTAGTCTGGGTGCCCATTTCATGATGGCAAAAAGTGTCCAAGACCTTTTGTTATCAATAAACACACTTTCACAACTTAGACAGTAGCTTAAAAATGTTGCTGCCAAAATAGTGACTGACTAAACTTTGAGCTAGAATTTAGTGCTCTGCTTCACATCTCACCCTTCTGTAATTCGAGAAAGTGGGCATTTGTAACTTGGGTCATACTTCCTTGAGGGGCAACTCTATGTTGTTATTCTCTAAATGCTAATTTGTACAGGACAGGAAATGGCTGCTGCTCAGATGACAGGAAAAAAATAAGGATTTATTAGAGACACGTGAAACAAGAAAAAGAAAACTTTTTGCATGATTCAAGCTAGTTTATTAGATTACTTTAGCACCTCATCATGTGATAGTGTGAACTAGACTACTGTGTCAAAACTAGAAATTACACCTTTTAGACTGCTATCAAAAAATAGTAAGAATGTTAATATGGTCACAAAAACAAGTTTCCTATTCTTTGATGTGAATACAAAAGGTATGACATGTGAACTATACAGCTGTGTCTGCGCTTAGTATTCTGATGATAAGACAACCATGCACTAATGCAATTTGTGTTCCCCATAAATGTTTCCATGCTGTCTTTTTTTTTCATTTCTTGTTATACCGTCTCTGATTTCCATCCAAGGGTTATTTGCATTAGAAGATTGCTGGATTTGGTCTAATAAATGTAACAGTAACAATTCTAATGTCAGTTTGATTGCCTATGTAAGTTCTATTTGGTTGTTTACACATGTTGGCAGAATTCACACACTCAGACAGCGACACAAACCAGCTTACCACCAATGTCAGCAAAAATGGCTAACCCACCTCACAATATTACCCCACCCACATAATTTTCACCACTGTAACAAATCTGCAGTGCTCTTTGAAGAATTTGACAACAGATGAAGAAAACCTCAGCAGTTTGGATTCTATTGTTATTGTGACCATCTCCTGGAGTTAAGGTTTCCTTAGGAAACACATTATTGCACACACAGATATTGGTCATCAGATTTTCATAAATTAGGAATAGTGGATTCATTTTATCACTGTACTGTGTTCTAATGATGAGATTAATAATCTTAAAGATCTTCTAGAAAACTATATTGTTACCATGGTACCATGGTGGAATTAGTACAAACGATTACTTAAACAATCACTCCCCCAAACTTTTACTTGGTCATTTGAATAATGTATTTATAAATGTGTTATATGCTCACAAGGACTATTATCTTTTTTATTTAAACTTACCCAGTATAATTATGGACTGATCAGATTACCCTAAAGACCAACATAATGACGTCTGGTATTTTGGAGGGTGGAACTACATTAAACTGTAGCTCCTACCTCACGTTCCCCAATAACTCCTTGACCTCCATCCTCCAGTACTTTGGGTGGAGATCAACCTTTTTTTTTTTGTTTATTAGCCTACCATAAGTTCCTCTTGTTAAAGATAGACATATATATGGTATCCACAGAAGTGTCAGAATCTTGGCCAAAAACTCACATAAACACTTCTACAAACACAGTTGAATCTATAAGCAGTTGAATTAAAAAATAAACAAGCCACAGAATAATCATAATAATATCATCTTATTGTGTCAGCCTAACCTCGCATGGCTCCCACCAGCCCCTCTCGTATTTAGGGGCCAATGTGCAGGTGATGAAGCAGACAGAAGACATTTTATCATTGTCTCCCCTTTATCTCGTCTTTCTTTAATCTTTTCTCCTTTTTCCTGTTTTTCCTTTCCTGTTCTACTTACTTTGCAATGTCCATATAATCTGGAATACTCCCTGCATAATCATTATAAAGCTATTTATATGCATAAATCAAGCGGACCACTATGGCGAGAGCTGCACAGCTCCACTTGTGAAAGCAAAATCTGTTGGGCTTGTTTTTGGCAACAAGACAATTATTCTTATTGCCACATTGCTAGACAGGACACTGTTAAAAAAAGGTAAGAACTAACATGCATAAAAGACCAACATGCATAAACTTATTTATTATATTTCTTAAAGGTGTATTTATTGCAACATGCATAAATAATCAGGCGAGGGGAAAAAATATTTGTTCTTGTAAATTCAATATTTCTTTTCTCTGAAACCATGTGATGGTTGCACATGAATAATGCTTGTCAAATATGGACTACAGCCTTCTGGAAAAAAGCAACAACAAAAAAATTACACAAATGTAGCAAATACCTCTGGCTCCATTATTAAGCCAAAAACTTGTAAAGGTGTGAATATTTGCATATTTCTCTCTGAGTACATGTCACAAGATAGTTTATATTTGTGCTAAGGGCATTGCGCTTGGGTTCCAGAGGTTGTGAGTTCAAGCCCCACTCTCACAGTCTGCCACTCTGGCTCCCTGAGACCATTAACCCCACACTGCTTCCTGGGCGCCACAAAATAGCAGCCCACTGCTCCCCAAGTAGATGGGTTAAATGCAGAGAGTGCATTTTTCTTGTGTGAGATCAATAAATTGCAATAATTATTATTATTGTTATTATTGTATTTAAAGGGTCTGCAATCTGAACACTCATGTAGCTTCTCCTTCAATTTCAAGTTAATCATCGAGGCTCTGAATACTTATACAGATTACCCTCCAACACAGCAGTCACTTCTCCAAAAAACACATTGTAAATAGTCCTGCTCTCTTTTACCTTTCTTCATCTTTTCATGATGTGGGCATGATATTGTCAACAACTGCTAGTAATATGAGGATGCCAATATCTGTTTTTCCTGTAGAAGAGTATGCTTCTGTGCAACTTCTACACTGTCCTCCTGTGCATGGGGGTCACATCGGGACTATTAAACATTCAAACTGGAGTCTGATGGTGGTTGCATTTATGTAGCAGTCTGAACAACCATCGAGAAAAAATTTTGCCTAAGAATTGCAGGCAACAGTCTAGCTCTTGGCTTATGATAGGAATCTCGGCAGTTCCCTATGTTAAATCAACTGTTGGAAGGAAGTGGTCCTTTGCCTAACTCCTTCCTTACTGCCAGCACTATTCAGTTAATGGGCAGTTCTAGAGAGGGGCCAGTATCCATGTACAATTGGTTTTGGTACCGTTCTAAAGAAATAATACTAAATAAATTTGCAATGAATATATGCACTTGGACGGAAACTGTCCCTTGGATCAATTTCATACTTTTTACTTTCAAGCCTTATTTGAAAAAGTATCTAAAAGCGAAGGTGTTTAACTTATAGCTTCAGTTGTATTGGGATAGGGTAGCTGTTTTTAAGGGTCCAACGACTGCAATTTTCTGGCTGATATCTTTGAAAAGCTTAACATGTCGGTTCCAATTTTGACCAATACCGAAATGTTGTTCCTGGTTGGTGTAGGATCAAAATACACCTTTATTGTTTCGATTTCAATTTACTTCAAAAAGAACAATGCTTTTGAAACAATAAAAACTTGCTTAATTGTACGAGATACATGCTCTCAAATATAAATACTGTAAAATCTTTAAAGCATTGATGGTGGTTGGTTATTAGACCTTTGCATAGGTAGACAATGTTGGTGGTTCATATTGGTTTCGAGTATCTGAACATAACTGACAATAATATTGTCCTTTTAAAACCACATTATCTCTCAAACTGTCACTTTTTCTTAAGGTTGTTGACCTTCATCTAGAGGGTAGTTGCTTCAGGGACATGCTATAAGCAATGTTCATCACACATTTTAGCTTTATGTACACTGTGACTGGTCTACCTATGTGTTAGTAGAGCTGGTGTTTACACAGTAAGTCAAATCTGGCAGAAGTATGTACTAAAAACAGCAGGTTTTCATACTTAACAAAAAAAAAAAAAATTGTACTTAAAAAAATAACACAGAGTGGCCCAGCAGTGAAAGTTGCATACAATTCTTTACAGAGACCTCAAACTTTTTCCCCCAAAATTGCTGCAGCAATTATAACGGAAGGGACGGCCCCTTTTCATTTTATGTTGGTGCAGCAAGGGGTTGGAGAGCACCCACTGTCTCCTGGCATGTCGCTCCTCATCAGCATCACAATAAATCAATTTTCATCCTAACACAAGCCCCATATAAACTCTCCCCACCTCCTGCTCCCTTTTCTCTCTACTTCTCTACTCCCACTTGGCTCCTTCTCCCCACTCTTCTTCTGTTTACTGTGATGGCGCTTAGCTCTGAACAGGGGCTGGATGAGGTTTAAGTCATCTCAACCTTCTCTGTCTTTTCTGGAGATCTCTCCAAAGTCAAATTAAGCTATTGGGCATTTTTACAACAATCTGGAATCTTATTTGAATTGACCTCAAACCAAGAAGTCCACAGAAACAGAATTAAAGTGACTGATAGACCAACTGCCACTGTTAAACTCCTTTCTATTCATTCATTGCCAATGCAGTTAGAACATAGTCACATTTAAGTCTGCTAAATCATATGACCAATGTGAAGAAGATGAGAGAGAAGTTAAATGCACTGGCATAGAATCAAATTGGACATCCTGCAAAAGTTGTGCTTGTCAAATGGGGCTACTGAAAAACAATAAAAAGAGACGGAAGATGCATCTTGGGTAAACTGTTATGACTGTTTGGTTAATGGGTATCTCTAAATTGACCTCTGGTGTGTGCCTGGTTATGTGTCTCTATTTTACCCTGCGAGGGACTGGACTCAGTCCAGTGTACCCTGCCTTTCATTCAAAAATACCTTGACCTTGGGAAACAAGAAGTATCAAAGATTGCCTTAAATCAAAGCTTTTTAATACATTATAATATAATGAGATATAATACTTATATTGTAAATGTATATACTGACTGGTAGACAGAATTCCCTCTGCCATGGCTGCCTGCCATCTTCTTCACACTAAAGCTGTGGCACTGCAAGGATTTCAGACTGTCATAAAATAGATTAATGCCCTAAGCCCTGTTAGATAGTGAGGCCAAATCGCAGTCCAGTTTAACCTGTATCCCTGTGCAACATATCCAGCTTCTATCTCTGCCACAGGAGGCAGTAACAATTTGACAGGAGTTGTTTATCAGCTCCAACCTAATAAGATCGGATATGTCTAGTGGATCTCTTGCACAGATGGGTATCACGCTGGTAAAGGGTTGTAAACGTATCTCATCCATTCTTGTATAGTTTATAAAGGACATTTTTATTTACACAGAAAAAAACACTTGAAAGTTAGAAACCCTTTACAAATAATTAGTTAATAAGTTAGCAAGAATTTATAGTAATTTATCAGGTTGACTTTTGTCAGGCATCTGGAATGATTTCATCAGATATAAATAAAGCGAAAAAGAAGAATTAATAGAGGCTATGCTTCTATCTGACTGATTGCCTCAGCCATCGCAAACTGTACTTACATCAGCTGTGATAGGGGAACGTAAACCTGCCAATCTCAATTGCCCCAGGTAAAAGACTTGCAGATCTTTATGGTAGATCAATAAAAGACAACTCTTGATGCAAAGATGATGTTAAAAATTTGCTTTAAGACTTATTTTAAGTAGTTCACAGCTTTATACATTATAGCAATACTTTTAATATCACATATTTATACATGTGCATACCATAAATACATTACCACACTTACCTTAACTTCTTACTTTATGTAAACATACACACATACGGATAATAAACACATAAATTCTGAATGTTAATTGTTGTATGAAATTAAGACTCAATTGGAGAACCAAGGGGAATATCTTTAAAATAAAGGAAACCATTCATTTTTATTTGTTGTCATTTCTCAGAAATTTATATTTTTTTAATGAAGAGACTGTGTCCAAAATGTGCTTAAAAATCCAGTCTTATATAGAATCTGATTGTATCAAGACAGTAAAAACAGTTTGATGGGAAATAAACTGATGACAAGTGAAAATGTGACACTGGACATTAAAACAATTTCAGGCAAAGGTTTAGCAAAGATCAGTTAAGGCTGACCATGCTTTTCCTATCGACATCTTTTAATCAGTCCAAAACTTGACTGAAAACAAGAAACCTCTTGGAGTGGAGGTACACAAAAAAAAAAAAAAAAAAAAAAAAAAAAAAACACAGGGCAGCCACTGTCAAATTAAAAGCTGCATAATAAGAATTGTTTAAACAATAAAGAATCACAAGAAGATCTGCCCACTTCTTTTACAGGCAATTTTTTGTTTAGCAGCTAAAGCAGCTAAAATTGCCCAAACAAGATATTGATATTTCTTAAACATTATTCATTGGAATACATTATTAAGTGGGTGTGGCCACAAAGATTCTGAAATGCCACAGAAATCAGTGGATTATCAAAGCAAACGTTCTACTGGTAATTAATGGTAATTTGTTGACATAACTTCAGCTTATTAAAAATTAAAAGGAGTCATGTCTTACCGGTGGATATTTGATGTTGGCTCTGTTACAATGCTGTTCAACAGTGCATATGTTGTCATCACATATTTATTTTAGAAACAGTGAAGTTACTACACTGTGAAATACTTAACTATAACTTTAAAGACATATTTTGACTTGCAGCGCCTTCCTGAAGCAAAAAGTTTAAAGGAATTTGCATCTTTATGCAGAGCCATATAAATGCCACACTTCTGTGTAGTCTGTAACACCCCTTCACCATGCTGAATTGATCAGATTCCTTGTGGTTTATTTAATCAAATCTCAGCAGGACATGCACCACACACAAACCATTTTCCCTCTCCATTAATCTCTCTATAGTTGACAACACTGCTTTACATTCTAACCTGCTGTACTTCACTTTCTTGTTCTATCTCTCTCACTCTCTGTCTCCTTCTCTCTCTGTCTCTCTCTCTCTCTGTCTCTCTCTCTCTCTCTCGAATAGATATACATCCCTGACCAATGACCGTCACTTTGGCCTGCATTTTAAATTCCCCTGCACTGATGATACAAAAGATTAAGTCTAGATATCTGATTTCATTTTTTGGAACCCCCCACCAAGGGCTCTTTGCAGCGTACTATCAAAATGTCAAGCCACTGCTTGAGTAAGGAAACAAACACGCACCAACAGAGGAGATGTATCAGGGAAATGCCACCCATTGGGAACGCACTGTCAGTTGCTCTGTTGAGCTAATGATCACTACAGACCGAGGATTGAGGGTCTCTAATTCGGGGCATTTCTTTTCCTAAGCTTTGTCCAGATGTCTAGCTGGTGTATGTGTTGTATGATGCCTGAAGTGTTGATCACATGTGCCAGGTAGTGGCAAATCTCCTTTGGCTATAGTTATTGAGTATGACCTTTAGTCTACCAGTTATTTCTATTCCAAATAATCATTATAATAGAACGTTTCTAGGGCCCAGCATAGGTTCATTAACTTCCATCAGCATAATTTCACATATCATTTGACTAAGTTAATATTTATGTCCCAGTGTTAATATAAAACTAAACTAGTAAGTATGTTACAGTCATCTAAACAGAAACACTATATATAAAATCGTAAATGAAGAATTTGTTTCTGCTCAACAATAAAACTCCTAACAACTTTCATTTTCTGTAATGATCTTCATTTTCTTTATTTTTCAGTTGGTAGAGATGATATGGTAATATCACCATTAAAAAATGCAATTACTGTCTTTAAACTGTGTTTCCACTTTTTGCTCTTGCCCTCTAATGTATGGTTTGCTTTTTCATCCAGACCCCTTTACTCTGATATCATAAAGCCAGATTAATCATCTTAAGAGATGTCCCAGTTAGTATAGTTAAGTAACATTTTCATTAGTAAAGCTGAATTAAGATTTAACCATTAAAATGGCTTAGGTTTAATAGATATGTATGTTTCTTTTTTAATGGTATTTTTTCCAACTATTTTATAATGCCCTAACTCCTAAATGTTTTTACTCCCTTAAAATGTAAAAAAAAAAAAAAAGTTTAAGCAGATACTGAGGCACAGCCAGAAAATCCTAATGGGGTGGCCAGTCAATTAGCAATATACATTGAGGGGTGGCCGAAAGGCGCCAGGACCTCGGGGTCAATCTACACTGTTCCAACATGAACGAGCACAACATCCATATTTTTTAAATAAAGACAAATCTTGGCAAATTAAATCTCATACCAAAGAATTTTTTAGAATTTCCTTCTTTCATCTCTGACATATTGCCAAAATTAGAAATGTCATGTCCAGAAGTGATGCTAAGTAACTAGTTCATGCATTTGTTACTTACAGTAGCAGCTATTCAAAATGGCCCTTCCCAGTCAAATGCCAGAGGAACGGTAGCACACCTCCCTGCAGCTCCCAGTGAAATCCCATTAAACTTCCAGCAACTGGCCTTCTCATTGGGAATGCAAATGTTTTTAATCTGACTCCACCCCTTCACTGAATTACAGGGTCTGACCAGGAAATAACGCTTCTCTTTAGATCTTAATGGCCACAAATCATGACAGAAAGAATATTTTAGTACGAAGATTTTTGTTTAAAAAGGAATTGTAGTGGACCAGCCAAGGGCCCATTAAGTAAAGTGGGGTATTTTTGAATGGTTACTACTGTAAAGTCTGGACTATTGCATTGTACTAACTAAATTAACATCTCTGCTGAAAAATGTTTCCTGGCAATTGCAAGCAGCTGCTGATCGGTCTACATATGACTTGGTATGCTTAGGATGATGGACTGCCAAAGCATCAATTCTCCAACTACAGGTTGCTTATAATTGGCAAAGACTCCTGAATAGTTGTTGAAGTGCTTTTAGAAAAACTCAGGGAAACTCATGTTACCTCTATTTGGAACATCATTTTGATTACTCATCCCGAATCCGAGGAGGTATGTTTCTCACATAGTGTACACAAAGAATGTGTCATGATGGGATTCAGATTTCTAACCCACATGCAGAACACAATGGAGGCAGATGAAAAGTTTGACTGTTTATTGAAATAAACACAAGGTTATATGAAAGATGCAGAGAAACAGATCAGGGACTGGTCACACAGGGTTCTCTGTAGAGAGGGACAGTTAGGTTAGCCAGGATGCGGTAGATCTTTGCCAGAGGAATTGTGCAGGTTTGTACCTGTGACGTGATTCTGGTTTAGTGGCTGAGGGAGGGAACCAGGTGGGTCCAGAGGCTTGAAGTTGGCAGAGGGCTAAGCAACGGCAGGGCTTGACTTCAGACTTATAAGTGTTCAGATCCAGAGTTTTCTTCCGATCCTCTTCTTGAGGGCGGGCAGGCAGGTTCAAGCAGTTAGATTCTTCAGATGAGCTCCTGAGAGCCGGCAGGCAGATTTCAGCAGAGGCAACTCTTCCAGAGTTCCAGGGTTCAGTCAGGTTTCTTCCTAGGAGGCAGAGAGGACAAAAACTGATTAGGTTCAAGTTCAGGTTTCAGGGGAGTCAGAGAATCAGACAGGCTTTTTGGCTCAGGCTTCGCTAACCATAACTGGCTTAACACTCTGGTGCTGGAGTGTAGTCCTGCCGCTGCTTATATGCTGGTCTCCTGATGACTGATGGGTCGCAGGTGTGGTCGACAGCTCAGCTCCAGGAGACCTAGAGGTGCCCTCTGCTGGAGGAAGGTGGACAGACCTCCAGATCCCAACAGAAAGAAACTTGTTTAAGCATTAACATAAATTATTCAAGTCATGGTTAACAAGATATAATCACAAAATGCAGAGTTTTTTTTTTTTTTTACATCTTGACCAAAGCTGTGAAACCAGCAAAACGGCCAAAGCCCCTGTAAACTTTATAATTTTATCCCAAAAGTCAGCCAGTTGTCTCCCCCAAAGCCCCCAGTCAGCATTCGGCGCTTCTCACACAGCCAACAGCATTACCATATACAGTAAGGTTATGCTAGGCTCTCTCTAGTCATCATATGTCAACATAACACATTTTTGCTTGCTTACAAATAAGAGTGAACAGAAATATAAATAAACAGATTTAACAGTTATTTAAAACATAAAATAAGATAAAAAGAAATGAAACTTTAACACTCAAATTAAAGCTTGCTTTGTTGTTGCCATGAGCTAGTCATGCCATGAGCTAGTCATCTCATCAAGTCATCATGTTCAGATTGGACTCACTTGATGAGATGACTGGAGTCTGGTGTGCTATTGCTTGGTTGGAAAGAAAACCTGCAGCCACACGGCCCATTATGGAACCAGTTTGACACCCCTGAGCTAGCTGGTTAAGAATTTGCACAGGTATGTAGTTCTACAACAATTTGAAACTACAGGGATGGTTACAAATGCAAGTTACTTTTATAATTTGCATTTCTTTAGACCTTTTTGGAAGACTATAAACTAAAAAGTATCTCATTAATAATTCTGTTATTGGGTTATCTGTAAAATAAAATCCAACAAAATGATGTACCGCAATGTGAATGTTTGCAATGCACTGTTACTATTACAATCTATACGTAATGTTATCCCTAGTAGTAGAAATTATATAAAATAAAGCTCTACACACTATAGGCATATATTTGAAAACACGATCAGTGGAAAATGTTTCACATAAGATGAAATAGAAAAGATAAAAAGTCTGGCAGATATTATGTCCAAATTTTAATCAGGAACGTGGAAGTTTGACACTGACTGGGACAGGTGTTGTTAATCCCTATATCCCAGCTGTATGTTCACATATACTTTAAAAAGAGGAAGTCTCAGAGATGTGTGTATAATGATTTTTGCTTTTACAGCATAATGACATATTGAATGATGATTTTTATGTGCTTCATTACCAAGACCAAAAGGGGCTAGATTCCAACCTTTAATGACTTTGGGTAAAAACAGTTAATCAAGAGAGGTAATATTTTTTTTTTTAATTTCTCTGTTATAATGGGATAATAGGCTGACAGTTTTACCTGTTTCAGATTCTCACCCATACTATTCTGTAGCCACGCATGTTCACCTCTGCGTGCTCTCTATTCCTTCTGCATCTCATTCTAAGAGAAAATGTCTGCTTTTCTGCAACTATATAGAGAAACAGCAGTCTTTTTGCTCACAAAGAATACATTGTAAGAGTGATTGGGAATTTGGAGTTATAACTTTTGTAACTTGTATTACTGGTCATACATGTTTTAAGTTTTGAACATGAGTATGATTATGTGTGAACCTGAGCAGTCTGATATTTAGCAAGTATAAGTTGAAATGTCTACATTATCTTGTCTTTACATTTGATGTCTTTCTTCTTATCAAATGTTTTAGGAGTCTTATTGGTGAGGTTAGGTCAGAAACAAATAATATTATGTACCGATATTGTAATTCAGTTAATCTCCGCTCTGGTTAATATCAATAAAAAATTCTTTACTAATTCCAAAACTACATAAATGTTCCTGTAGCTTTAGTAGAGGCTAGTAGTTTAAGTGAGAAAGTATCTGCTGTTGGTGAACAAAAATCGCATTTCCTGCTAAAGTTTAAGGTAAGGATAATTTGTAGGCTTCTAGGGTTGTACGGCTGCATTTGATTTTTCGCTTCCATATTCTGGAGTGCCACCTTATTCTTAGAATGGCTAAGAAAAACACTGTACTGACTTTTGCATCTATTCTAAAATAGTTTAAGCTGAAGAAATGATGGGAAACATTATTAAAATTGTATAATAATTAATGAATTGGGCAGGAACCCTGGCAGACACCACTTAGCCTACAGTGCCTTGTTTGCCAGAATAACATTGAATATAGAAACATAACTTCAAAATGTGCATCTAAAATTATGAAGTTAAATACTCATAAAACATTCCATCACAATATTACTTTATTAAAATTTTAAATTGTGCCTATTCCTGTCTGATCTGCTTGCCTGATCTGTCTTGGGACTTCTGCTGGATTCTGCCTGTAGACTGAACATGGAGCTGCTTCCTGTCACTGACCTGGATTTCCCTTCAGAACCTCTTTGGACTTCTGATCTCCTTCCTCTGAATCCTGAGCACATCCTCGATGCCGGCTTTGGCTTCGCCCTTTGGATTTTCCAGCCTTCCTTTGCCTGCTTGGATCTGATCTCCTACTTGTTCTCTGTCCTTTGGGACTACAGTGTCTGGGACTCTCTGGGAGGTGCCTGCATCATCTACTTGTTGGACGACCGGCTTGAAGCAACCTCATTCTCTGAACACGGACCTATCTATAGAACCAGAGGTTCCTGCCTTAGACGTATGGGAGTCCCCTCTCATACTTTTCTTCACTCATCACCAAGGCCAAAGTCCCTGTTTGGTCAGATGGCTTCGGGTGTGGATAACTTTTTTTCCTTTGATTGTTCTTTATTTTAATATTCAACTTGTCCCATCCTTTCTCTACCTGCTTCTGTTGTACCCATATCTAATTTTACATCTGCAGCAAGTAAGTTAGAGTGAAATTTACCAATTTTAAGCAACTTGGGCTCCTTGATCAACTCGGCAGAGATACAGGCTGAGCGCTCTCTAAGCCCCACCAGACTGAGGAAGTAGTTCATGGAAATAGACCCATGATCAAGCATCGAGAGCAAAGACTGTACAAGCTGGAAATACATCACTCTGTAATGCATGACAGCATGAAAATAGGGCTTTGGTCAATCATGAAGTACCGCTGATGGATGAGGGCTTCAGCTGTGAAATGACATCCAGATGTAATACAAATAACAGAGGGGAAAGGCATAATTACCAAGTTTCTTGCACGTTTTCTTGTCTTGATTGTAAGTGTAGGGAAAACGAGAATAATTTAGATTTCGCCACCCTGAAACACTGAACTGGTAGGTGTTGGTAAAATCCTTTTTCACAGCAACTTCTGTAGTCCAAGCAAATCAATCGTGTGCTCAGTATTTCACATTTTGATGTGTAAACACACAATGTTAGTATTAATTATGCTTTTGATGTAAACATAAAAATAATTTTCACATATACATCTTTAGGAGAACCACAGAGGTCAGAAACTGGAGGATATGTTGATAAAATAAGTTCCTGCTGATGGATGAGAAGAAACTGCTGCGTTCTCACTAAACAGCTTACCTTGAGGGATGCTATGTTCCAATAGGCCATGACTGAGTGTATGTTGTAAAGACAACTGCTTTTTAAATTAATTGTCATTTATGTTTAGATTAATACAAAGTCATAAAGCTGATGTTTCAGAAAAAGCTGCTGGGGAAGAGTTTGCTCAACAAAATATGTGTTATAATTCTGTTTTCCTCGGGCATTAATTGATCATACTGGTAGAACCGATTTGTTATAGTCATCCAATGAATATCCAATCTTATTATGTCTTTTGTTAACGTCACGCTTCTTTATTAGAACATTGATCTGTTACAGGCTGTCAAAGTAGACAGGGTGCTATGCTTCTCAATATGGCTTCCTAGATGCAAGAAGGAAGAATTTATTACTATACTAGATAGTGGTGCTTGAAGGTTAAAAATTGAAGCCCCAGTGATATGGTTGGATATAGTTCTACTCGATTTGTTGGCACTTATTTTTTCATTAAACTTAAGCCATAGCACTGAATGATACTGGAAAGTATATTAAATGTTGGTGTTTTTAAAGTGATTATTTTAATAATGATTCAACATTATGGAAATATAACACACTTGACAATTATTAACAGTGAGAAATATACTCCAGAAAATCAGGTATCTTGCTACGTTATTTTATCAGGCACTAATAATAGAAACTACACTGAATAACATCTGCTTGTAAAAATAGTCCTAACTCTGTTTTTCTATCCAAACTGAGTAATATAGAAAAGTTAGAGCATACACTATATTGCCAAAAGTATTTGCTCACCC
>NW_015150531.1:53582-56508 GCF_000732505.1 Cyprinodon variegatus
ATTCTATTATCTAATCTGATGGAGAGGCGAATTAAATCTTCGAGGGTAGCAGGTTCGTCGAGGGTTGCAAGCTCATCTTTAATGTGCTCATTTAATGCCATGAAAAAGGCTCCCTTCAAGGCGCTTTGATTCCATCCGGAAGCTGCCGCTTTAACCCGGAAGTTAATAGAAAATTCAGCCACCGAAGAGTTTCCCTGTTTAAGATTGAAAAGAGCTCTAGAATCAATAGTTTGGTCAGTTTCTTGGTTGAATACCTGGGTAAATTCAGAAATGAAATCAGAGTAGTAGCAATTTAAGCTATCGTCAGCGGCAAATCTTGCCTGCGCCCATTCCAAGGCTCTTCCGTTTAACTGAGAAAGAATGAAGGTTATCTTCTTGTGATCCGTGGAAAAACAGCCAGGGGAGTTCTGAAAAATCAACCGACATTGAAATAAAAATCCTTTGCAATCTTTTATGTTACCAGAAAATCTTTCTGGGAGACTAGGACGGAACTCTGATGACGTCACTGCTGGTGACCTCAGAGGTGGGACTGGACCCGGAAATGGTTGAGGCCTTGGTGTAGCGTTAGCATTGTTTAGACGACTAGTGAAGTTTCGGACAACATGATCTTGAAACTCAATGCGGGAGTTTAACTCACTCAGAGCTTGAACTTGTCTGTGGATTTGGACATCCCGCTCCTCCAATAGTTGAGGGAGATGTTCTGCTGGGCCTTGAGTTTGGCCGCAGTGTTCTGTCATGATGGGTTCACTGAAAGCGACCCAAGAATGCAGAACACCACTGACGGACACAAGGCTCTTTGAATCCGAAATATCACCAAACTACAAAAGCGTGAAGAAGCCAGAGACAATATAGCCATTATTTTGCTCTCCAATGTGTGAAAATGGTACCATCCTTTCCTCTTTACAAATTTCCAGAGATGCTTTTTTTTTTTTTTTTTTATCTACAGGTATGATAACAAACCTGTAGGTTTGCAGAAGATAATTCTTTATAAACCAAATGCACAAACAGGTTTTTTAGATGTTGTTTTACTCTTACTTGTCAATAAAATAAATCCTTACATTAGGCTTTAAAAAAACAAACAAAAAAAAAACATACATTTTTTTGTCTTAATAGGAAAATCTATCGAAACGATTGATTTCCATGCAGTTATACTGTGTTTTTAAATCCATATTAGAGTATCTATGGTACATTTAGGCTACTGAAGTTTTGCATTATATTGGCATAGAAATATTAATTATGGGATTAATTTAAAGACATGTTTTTGGATGTAAGCTTTGTAAATGGGCAGATTTACTAGATGATGTTTTCTGCTCATTATACACAAACTAGAATAATTAGATGCCTTAAAACTGAAATGTATTAGTGCTGAACAATATAACTTCTCATTGCATTAAGATAACAGAAGGCAATTAGGTTCCATCGTAGTTTTTCTCCTGGTTCTGCCATTTCCCTCGGCTTATTAGCATTGATCCTAATTGCAAACTGCACAGCTGTTTTAGTGATTATTTGTTTTCATTCACAAGCCCGGATATTTTTACAATATGTTGTCAGCTTAGTGAATTTTTTTTCTCTTCTAATATGATAGCTTCTAAAAAGTATGAAAATACGAACTTGATACAATATTTGTATGACAGATTAGGCTGTCTTGTTATTATGTATATGAACAGGTCATTAGACTGATTTATTTATTAAATTTATTATCAACCCCTGAAGCTCTCAATCAGGCCATGTAATTGTAAGATAAATATAAATATATTTTACACAAATCCTTTTTTTTATTAGTCAGGAATTTTTTTTATTAGTCCGGATTTTTTAAGTGTTTCAGGAAATTATGGGTATAAACAAAGTACAGTTGAGCTGCTGTTAAGCCAACGGAAGCAGAGCAATAGTATTCCATTGTTATTATAAAAATAACAACATTATTACTCATGGTGACACATGTTAACAGGCTTTTGATTGCACGTACAGCCAAAATAATTACTTCGACAAACTCCTGTTAATACATGTTGCATGTGTGTATCTGTTTATGTCTATCACACCCTTTCCCCTATGTCAGTGGTTCTCAACCTTTGAGTTTTGACCCCCAAATTTAACATGCACTGCTGTCCACATCCCACTCCCCGTGCTTGATCAATATACATTTAACGTACAATCACTTGTAAATCTTATGAACTATTGCTCTTCTGCTCATTTTATGTTGAAACACACTGGGATTTTGTGAAAAACACGAAGCAGCATCATGAGGCTAACTTCCCAAACAGACCAACCGTGGTCGCAACATCCATTTTTCAGTCAAAATGTAAACAACCAACACAAAATTGACATGCTTTATAGTAAAACAATAACAGCCATGTGCTAAATGTTAACAAAACACACTGGGGAAAAAAAAAGGCTTGCATTAAGGCTCATAGAACAGCTAATATGCCATTTTCAGCCCAACCAGTGTTACACACGCTATTCAGAGACCTTAAGGACCAGCACCAAATACCCTATAGAATCATTCTATGACCCTTTTAAAGTGAAAACAACTGTAACAGTACATCTTCCCTAACCCAACTGTACCATTTTCCATCTCAAGCCCATGGTCTCCGATTTGGAGACACTGATCCTTATCCCGGCTGCTTCATACTCAGCTGCAAACCGTTTTGAGAGCTGTTGCCCCTCATACCTTGGTTGCACCTAGAAATTCTGTCAACAAAAGTTATGAACAGAATCAGCTTTTATTAACAGCAAAGACAACTGCTAATGTTTTCCCCTGCTGCTAAAAGAGCAAGACATTAAAAGGATTAACGTTTGACAGTGGAAATGCATGTTTGGGAACATTAATGCAGTTTCCAGCATCTTAATTGTTTTGCAGGCAGCTCCCGTGAATATGAAATAGTAAAAGAGCCAGAATAAATCCATCACTTGCACATATGTATTAAAG
>NW_015150531.1:56626-57739 GCF_000732505.1 Cyprinodon variegatus
CTGTTTGAGCACATAAAAAACAAATCAATATTTGGCCTTTATGTTATGCATCTCGCAAAAGCATTAACTACAAATATAAGGGTAAGCCTCCTGCTGCCCCAGACATACTTTTATATGTCATCCACCCGTGGCACCATATTTAAACTATAAAATCTTGATGAGTTCTTAAAATGATCAAGACAAAGGCTTCACACTTATTAAATCTGAATCTTTAGTTGAAAAGATTTTATGATTTTATGTAATTTTTGCATTTTTATCCCTGGTAACTTTCTGTGTAAAAATGTGTGCATCAAAGTAGCACAAAACATATTGTCTACTTTTGTGTACCTGCCCCTGAGATGATACGAAGTCAGAAGATCATCACACTGTTATTAGAGGTGAAAGTACCTGAGTCAGCTTTCTATAGCATCACCTCAAGGCTCACAAAAAATATTGAACTCACTTATTTGCTGTGCTAATGTAAAAGAGGAAAAAAAGTACAAAGACCCAAAGAGACATGGATAACTAAATTAATCCTGATGGACAGATGGATCTATTAATCTGCAGATTCTCAAAACAGATGGTAAACATATTCAACATCACTCACCTCTCCAGCAGGCCTAATGTCTAAGGTCTAATTAAAAATGAAGGGGATTCTAAAACCCATGCAGAGCTGCCCCAAAAGAAAGGAGATTACGATCAATTATTTGAATCAGACATAAGGCACATTCAGTATCTGCAACCAAATATGGAAATTTTATTGAGTGTTATTATATAAGGTTTAAAAGAGCCTATTCCATGAGATGAAATAGGGGGAGCCTTCAGTTTTCAAATTTGAGTACAATTAAGAAAATACAAAATAAAAACAAAATTAGGAGCAGTTTTAAATTCAAAGTTCATTTAAGGGGGGTAAAGTATTTATTTAAGACATACAACATTGATTTTAAGCAGAGAAAATATCTTATGTATCTAATGTAGTGCCTTGAAAAATGAAATGGATAATTAATTAACTTCAAAAAGTTTTCACAGTGTGAACAGCTTTATGCAAACGTCGACTGTGGCAGAATCACATCCATAGCTACTTTACATGTTAGGAAAGTTAACAGTAAACTAACTCCATAGGTGGCTCTGTCT
>NW_015150531.1:58355-67253 GCF_000732505.1 Cyprinodon variegatus
TATATATATATATATATATATATATATATATATATATATATCAGAGTGCAAATTGTCAGATCATCTGAATCACAATTACAATATGAATGATAATGGTTGGCTCCAGAATATATATACTAGATCCTAGATTTATCACTGGTGTTGTGAGTTTGTTTCCACGTTTAAAGACATTTCGCTTCGCACCCAGGAAGCTTTATAAAGATATATTCATACTGGTAAAATATCACATCTGTTGTAGGTTTTTAAAATCAAAATAGCGTGCTGAAGGAGGACATAAAAAAAAAAACATGGCATCCCATGGGCATCCCAGAAAAGGCTGAAAGAGAAGGAGACCCCAAATCTACCGTCCGAGATTTCCTCCAACATCAGCTGAAACTCTCCATAGAACTGGTAAAATACATCTCATTCCACTGCGTTCACTGGCTTGGAGGTAAAACAAAACATTAGATAAAAGTCAAGGAAAAAGAGCTGCTGGGAACGCACTTCAGCATTAATGAACAGTTTCCTGAAGAAATCATCAAAAAAATAAATAAACATATAAGGGTATCAGGGTGACAGCTTTACAGTTATTTGGAAAAAAACTCTGTTGCTTTATTAAAACAAAAATAAGTTCGACTATATTATGAAGGAAATAAAAAAAGCCCTGTGATTCCCCCGGAGGAGCTGGCCCAAGTGGCTGGGGTGAGGGATGTCTGGACCTCCCTACTGAAGCAGCTACTCCTGCGGTCCTACACCGGATAAGCGAAGAAGATGGATGGCCCTCTTGTGTTGGTCTACTTTTCCCAAGCTCCTTCCTAGACTGCTCCCTTCACACCTGCTCCCAGTCTGCTCGTTAGTCCTCTCTGTGTTCAGTCTACCATAAATACTCTCCTTGTACAGTTTCTCAGGGCTGGTTCCTTGTCTTAACCTGGCTCCTCATGATTGTTTTCCCCTGATGTCTCCATGGTTCTGGTTTGTTTTACATTTTTCATGTTGGATTTTTTTCCTTTAGTGTTGATAAAATTTTAGGTATTATTTTGGTTATAAAATGGTATGGGCATATGAAGAAACATCTAAGAATAACAATATATCAGTGTTTAAATCTTTAGTGAAATAAAACTTGTTTAGCTTTATAAACTACAGCTCAAAACGTACCAGATTGGTTTACCATGCGGTTAGGTTCTTGTTAGCGTGTTATGCACAAAAACCTGAAATGATCAAAATCAGGAAAACCCCAAATAGTTAAGCTTGAGCGTTCCCTAATTAATTTGCAGGACATGCAACTTCCTTGATCTCTATTTAGGAAAAGGCTGAGTTCTCTCAGGTATTTAGCAGCTTAGCATGTCAGGCCTCTAGCAGGGAAGCAATATTCTCAGAAGCTCCACTCCTCCACTCTCTGGCATGTCAAAGTTTTCTGGACACTTGGAATGTTGCAGAAGAGTTTTTTTTTCTTTTTTTGCATCTATGTGTTTTAAAAGCTAAATCAGCTACCAGACTGATTTAGCTTTTGATCTGTCTGCAGATTCTAGTCCTTGGCATGTGGCCTTGCATGATGTCTCACACATATGAACGGGAGTTTCACAATGCACAATTTTACTCAAACTCAGACCTTGCTAATGCCAACATTGTTTTGCATGAGAAATATTTACAAACATGAAAATGATGAACTTAGCTAATTGCACCTATGCTTAGAAGTCATTTTTAATATTAACAAAAACAGTTGTTCTCAAGATAATCAATACATGATAAAAAAAAAAAAATCAATTCTATCTCTATTCCTGCCTTATTCGCGGTGGAATAAATGTTATTGGCCATCTCTCATGTGTCATTGGCTAAAAGGATTATATTAAAAGTATTTGAGAGACCTACATATGAAGTAGAGGAATTTAAGTTCTAGAAGGAAAAATTCCTTAACTGACATACAATCTAACAACTATATAAGTAATATCAAAACATTTTATAGTACATAAGTTGTCTCTTCTCAGCAAATGCTTTCCCTACCTTTTCTTGGCCTCCGTTTTATTTTAATAAGCCTTTCTGACTGTAGTCAGTGTCCCATCTAACTTTGGCAAAGAAACTTCAGCCTTTCTTTTAACATTTATTTGAGCTTTTCTGTCAGCACTAAAAAATGCAAACATATCTATCTTAGCCAAGCACCAAATTTGAGGAGACGGTGCCTATTCTGTGTTGGGCAGTATGCCAGGGAGTGCAGAGCAGAGCAAGAAAGAGTGGGAGGGCTTTGGGACAACTGTAATAAGAAGCAAGTGACAAGAATAGCAACAATGCAAAAGGAGGAAATCATTGTATACAATATACTGTCAATATAAAAGAAAAAACTAAGAAACATTGTTTCATACTGTCTTAAATAATATGGTCTTTTGCAGAGGTAACACAGTTTATCATAAAAGTTTTACAAAGTAAGTCTGTGTGAACTGATAGTTGTCATTTAGGCCATGTTCTCCCTGTTTCTATTATTATTATTATTTTTTTTTTTTGCTTTACCGGCTCTTACACATTGAAACGCTAAGTATTTCGAGAAGACAGCCAAAACTGCCATGGTGAGAGTGACTAATGACCCCTTTCACAGCACAAACACCACATAATCAGAGATGCTGAGGATCTGTGTCTGCCTGCTGTCTTGTCTGAGTAATTACGCCAGGGACTCAATTAATTTACTAACCAACAATCAGGCGCTACATACTAAATGCCCTCCAGCCAGCTCATGTGTTTAAAAAAGACAGAGCTTCCATTTATCCATTGTCTTTACATCCTCCATCCCATTCAGGGTCATGGAGTGACCATAGCTTATCATGGCAGTTGGTCGTAGACAAAAAGGATACAGGGAAGACAGGATGCCAATTCATAACAAGGACATCATAGTCACATACTACTGATAGGGATGCACCCTCACGCACACTCCTCAGGCCAATTTAAATTGACTAATTCAAGCACACATTCATAAGGTGAACATACCAATTTTGCAAGAAAGGTCTAACAGAAAAATACAATCAAGATTTGGACATTTCACCTAGCTGTGAGACACCATTGTTAACCCACTTGTAGCCTCAAGATGAAAAAAAAAAATACTGACCTCTTTGCTAAGTCTGCAAACCAGATGATTTAGTGGTGCTTTTCTTTTCTTGTACAAAGATTTAGAGAATGTTTGTATTCATGTAAACTGTGAATTCATGGTTGAACGGAAACCTCCACAAATCTGACTCTATAAAGAGTCTCTACAACCTCTTAACACCAACCTCATTTGAAGTAATCCTCACCTATTTTGCACACCCAATTGGAAAAGCAAACAACTGAGGAACTGTACGCCTAAATTACATGTGATACATCATTTGAAAGCTAACACCTTCTAGTTTCAGAAAATATTTTTAGTTAATCTTGAAAATAATAGGTCTTTTTTTGAACAGCAATAAAGAAATGCTTAAAAATACATTACATTTGTTCTACATCATGTCAACCACAAATGCAGAAAATTCCTTGCTACAACAGTGCCATAGCTATGGGGTTTGATCTTTTGATGTCACAAGCATCTCCAAACCTTTCTAAATGTGCCACATTGTGCCAAATGCTTTTATTCAACTATTTGACCCATGGAATAACACTGAAGCATTGTGATGGCCACAAAACATTTATGAAGCAAGTATTTTTCCCATTTTTTTCAGAATTACTGTATAAAACAAAATGTAACATTTCTCAACCTAAAATAACCTAAAAAACTATAAAAAAATATATATATATATTAAAACTGCTGCTTTTCAAGCTAAAATAAGCTCCAGTGCCTTTTCTGAGCTGTATACCACACAAATGTGGCATTGTAATAAAACAAAATGTCGGTCCAAAATATCGGAGTGTTGTTAGCAAATGGCTTCAAACTGCACGCATTGATCCAGCCTCAGCAGTGTATTTCACTATTAAGCAAGCCAGACACAGAATTATATAAGGAGATTTCAGAAAAGAGAAAAGAGGCCTTATTTTACAGAACAGGTTGTTAGTTTTTGTCTGAAGTGGGGATTTAGTCTTACCGTTCTCATCTAAAGTGCTCGATTTTTTTTCTTTTTTTCTTGCATTTAAGGAACTCCCTCTGGATCTGGAAAAGCAGGTTTATTACTTAAAACCAAGTTAAATTTTGTCTGAAAACTCTCCTTTTAGTATATGTTGTTTGCTTTGATTTCAGTATAGACACATTTGTCCCTCCAAAAACCCCTTTGTAAAAGGTTTAAGGTTTACAGGAACGGGAGGAGGACTTTCCTCTAATGAATGGCTTCTTCATATCTTAAGAGGGCTTCCAGATGGTGAAGCTGTGAATGCACATCAGTCATTTCACTTCCCCTCAGAAGCACGACAGTAGAAGAGCTTTCTGGCATCCTCTGCTGCCAAGGGGTTTAATGAATACTACTTAATAGATAGAGGGGGTGTATGAAAAGTTTTCATCAAAAAAATGTTGCCAAGGTTTTACTTAATGAACCTATCCAAAGACACTTGACCAACTTGACCTACAAACCCAATTCCAATAAAAGTAAAGACTTTGTGTAAAACATAAATAAAATAAAAATGTAATGATATGCAAATCCCCTATATGCCTATATGCAATTAAATAAATTACTTAGACAAGACATCTAATGTTCAAACTTGTCATGTACAGACTAGTGCTATGTCGGCACTAGGGCTGGGTAAAAAAAAAATCAATTTAATCGATTTTGAATCGATTACTTTACATTTTTGCAAAATCGATATCTAGGGAATGAGATCGATTAATTTTATAGTGACCCGTGTGACATTCACATTCACGTCTTCTTGCTCGAGTGAGGCTTCACTTTTTCACTTTTCACAAACAAGTTCGCACTTTTGAGACAGTTTTGTTCCCATCTGCACTTTGTGTTTAACATGACAGAAAAAAACTAACAACATGAGTAGTTTGAAACACAGTTGAACCACTTTCATTATTGTAAAACCAGATCGAATCGAAATTAATCAATTTAGAACTGTATGAATCAAAATCGAAACCAATCAAGGACTTTGGTGAAAATACCCAGCCCTAGTCGGCACTCCTTGTGTCCCAGTGGTCTGGATAGCCTCTGGGACTCGCAATGCCTCTTTTTCTATCCTGGGCCCTGTACAGTGTGTCTGGAGCTGCCCATACCTGCTTTTAAGCATATTTTCCTTCTGAAGAGGTTTGTAAATAGTTTATGCATGAGTATGCCCATGCATACATACTATTGGAGTTTGGTTCCAAGTGTTCATGAATACACACTAATGCACTAATACTAAATATTAAGCTGCAGCTACAGATATCTACCAACCTGAATTGTGTAATCACCATAGGTTTTACCCAATGTAATCACTATAGGTTTTGCCTTCAAACTACATGGATATCCAAGGGATGTTTACTCTGGATGTCTGTTGTCTTCTTATTGCTGTTGTTATGTTCCCTGTTTTCTGTACCTCTCACCTGATTCAGGTGTTGAAGCAGACTTCTATGAGTTATGGTATATCTTAAGTGTTGTCTAATTTTGCTGTTTTATTTTCTCTCTTTTCATGCACTCTTTGCTGTCTCTGTCTCTTTCTCTCTCCCCTTAGTTCTTATCCCCTTTCCTTCTCATCTCCCTTTCTGTCTCCATGTCCATTGTATATGAGTTTACTCCCTAATTAATTTTGTAGAAAGTTTTATATACAAGTATTAAGGGGAACCTTATGGCTAAAGCAATCTCTGACAAGCAATGCAAATTTTCGAATTAAACAGTACAAATTCTTACATAGAACACATATCACACAAAGGGAAATGTTTAAAATGCACAATGGGCTGCACGGGAAGTTCCCCTTTAGCTACGGCAGTTAGCTGGTAGCCATGGGTCAGATAGCAGTGGCTGAAGGCAGGCAACATCTCTCCAGCCAGCGACAGGGTCTCAGGCAGTGGCAGGACCAGTATTGCATGGGTCAGTGGCTTCTAACGGCTCCTCGGCAAACAGCAATGAGGCCCAGTGGTTTGCCTTTGGCAGTTATATGTCGTTCGACCAGAACCGGATAGCTTTCGATCCTCTGCCTCAGCAAGCTGGTTCACGAAGCACTGCGTTCAACTTGTTTCGATCGCCAGGAAAAACCATCACTAACATCAGCTCATTCGGAATCGTTTGAACGGTACTTTGACTTGATCCAGCAAGCACTGACCTCTCTGGTTGCTACTTAATGTAGCTTTAAGCTGAGAAGTGGTCTCTAGCCTTACGCATCACAGGGCCACTGGCAACAGGAAGTTGATTGGAAACCACTTCCTTTTATAAACTCCATTGCAGGGGTATCACTTTAGAAGGGAGTTGTTCCTCTTGCATCAATTACATTCGATCTTAACAATTTGAACCAAGTGCAGCGGAAAAGTTTTTCCGGACCTAAGACTTGTCTGTTCTGGGCGCAGATTGAGCAGGCTGCATCTGGAGAAAAAGAGAGAGCGTCGGGATCTTGGATCCAGGGGTGTAGGAGATCAAGAGGTTGAATCAGGAGAAGAAGAGAGACCAGGACTGTTGGAGGTTAGACGCTTGGATGATTGCAAGTAGGAAAGGTTTTTTGTGATCAGTCCACAATAGCACCAGATTTTCTGCACCCTCCAACCAATGCCACCACTCATCTAGGGCTAACCTAATAGCTAGGAGTTCCCAGTCTGACAGGTCATAGTTCCCCTCTGATGGGATGAGTCAACAGGAGAAGAAGGCGCATGGCTGGAACTTATATGTGTCTGACCAACCCCCATATTGGATGTGTCCACCTCCAGGATAAACTCTTTATCGGGTTCAAGCTGTTCTAAAATGGGTGTCTTGGAGAACATCTCCTTCAGTTGACTGAAAGAAAAATTTAAATCTTCAAGAAATCCTGGACAACATAATTTATTAGGACTTGAAAGACTGATGGGGCATTGATTAGTCCGAAAGGCATGACCAGATACTCAAAGTTTCTGATGGGAATCTTGAATTCTGTTTTCCATGAGTCCCCATTGCAGATGCAGACTAGTTGGTAGGAGTTGCGGAGGTCTAACTTCATGAAGATTTGGGCCTTATGCAGTGGTTTGAAGGCTGCACAGAGGAATGGTAATGGATATATATTCTTAATTTGTGATTTGTTTAAGGCCACGGTGGTCTACACAGGGTTGGAGGAAGCCGTCCGTTTTGGAAAATAAAAGGAGCCCGCCCGGAAGGGAGAGGATGATGGTCGCACCAGGTAAAAGGTAGATCACACAATCATAACAGTAATGGGGAGGAGGAAAGCATGCCTTGGACTAGCTAAGAACCCTCTTTTAGATTGAAGATGAGGGATTCAACATGGCCATAAGTAACGTGAGCTGAGACCCTCTCTACATAAATCCCAGCTTGTAATATTATATATAGCATAAATGCTCCATTGAGACAGATTCATAGCCGTTTTCATGACATCTATAATCCACTACATAATTGGTGAGATATTAACTATTCACGAGTTTGATTTGGGTGAAGATAAGGTGCCTCGAACACTGAGTTGCAAATTGTTTCCCTGAAGCCATGTGAAAATGCGAATCAAGGGAATCCACACATGTCCATGATAATGCAACCTTTACCCTACACAATCATAGAAAGTTATGGTTGACAAACTTGGAAAACTGCTATTTCAGAGTTAAAACGCTCAGTCTAATATAGTCATGCTCAAATGAAGGAGATGAAAATGGAACAAATTAAACTATGCTAAAAGAAGAGGTAACAAGCCTGAAACTTGAAACAACTAGACTGACAACGGAGAACAAAAAATTAAAGGCAGATTTGCTAGAGCTCTGGTGCATGATTATGTGGGACAACCTTCTGATCATGGGAATAAGCAAAGTTGAAGGAGATACTTACGGCCTTGTGGAGAATCTCATCAGAGTCTTTCTGCAGGATTAGCTCGACATCCCGGAGGAAGAGGTCAGGGAGATCGAAGTGGAACATGCACATATGATTGTCAAGTGCAAGGAGCAGGGACCTAGAGTTGTGAAGTTTACTAACTCCAGATGCAAAATAAATTGTTTGTTCTCTCCAAATAACTAAAAGACACCATATTCTTCATAACCAGCCAATACCAAACTGAAGTGGTGGAAAAACGACGTAAATTAATTACAATCAAGAAGTCCTTTAGGCAAAAAAGAAAACAAGCTTGTCTTGTTGTTGATAAACTTTATGTTTATGGTGAGCTGTATAGACGCAGGGAACCATGTGAGGAACAATAACATAGTAGCTTGGTTACTGCGTTACTATGACATCGCCATGGAAAACGACTACACAGGCAAGATTTTGAGCCTTTTTGTTGGAGCTTTTCAATTTGATCTGGGACTGGACAATGTAGTTAAATGTTGGAAAATGGTCAGCGGATGTTTTATTTAATAGGGTATGTGTTAGTCTGCCTTGTTTCCTGTATGTGTGCATTTGGTGTGGATAGGGAGTTTGTGAATTCATTTTTGGTTACCTTGAATTGGCAGGAGGTGCTCTAATTTTTAGTTACAAGATTCTGAAAGTTTGTGAAATTCATGGTATTAGGAGAACCAATAAAAATTAGATTTCAACTAGTCAGGTCTTATGGTCTGTGAACGACAATGAAGTCGGAATTATTAGTTATAATTGTAATGGTCTTGGAGACAACAGGATAAGAAAACTTATATTTATGTCACTGAAAGAAAAAGCCCATGATCTTTTTTTTTCTTCAAAAAACACATTCAACAATTTTAGATTAGTATACATGGAGAAGAGAAAAGGATAGTCCAATTTTATTTACACATGGTCACAGAAATTCAAAAAGGTGTTATATACACCACCGTTCAAAAGTTTGGGGTCACATTTAAATGTCCTTATTTTTGAAGGAAAAGGACTGTACTTTTCAATGAAGATAACTTTAAACTATTTCTAACTTTAAAGAAAT
>NW_015150531.1:68805-70790 GCF_000732505.1 Cyprinodon variegatus
TATATATATATATATATATATATATATATATACAGGTTTTTTGTCAAACCCTCAAACAGAAGGTCTTATTTACCTGTTATTGAAGCAGGAAGCAAATGGCTAGTATAAAGCCCCAGCATGTTTAAAAATTGGAGACAAATAACAAAATTTGGCAAATTTTGGCTATAGGACTTAAGTCTGTTTTACCAAATATTACTCACCAAGACTAATTAGGGTTTCTAAAAAGAAAGATATAAAGGAAATAATATTAGACAGTTATTTGAAATCATAGAAAATTATAAAATGGAGGTTAGAAAAGGATTAATTTTTTATTGCCGATTTGGAGAAGGCATTTGACAAAATTAGCTTAGATTTTATGTATAAAAGCTTAGGTTTTTTTCAATTTATGCAACTCAATATTACACTGAATCAAGACGCTATATAACAAAACTAATTGTAGAATTATAAACAATGGACACATCTCTGCGAAAATATCTAAAACAAGAGTGTAATTGAAATTAAAATAATGTATGTGGATGCTACTACAGTAGTTTCTTCATTAGCCCCAATCCTCATTGTTTAAAGAAATGTATAAATATTTTGGTAATTTTTTCAGAGCAATCTGAGCTTAAACTTAACTATGATAAATGTAAAATATTAAGATTTGGAAGATTAAAGAAAAGATCCTTTCAACTGAAAATATAAAGTGCCTGTTGTGTGGACATATGGACCAGTTAACATACTTGTTGTGATCCGGGAGAATCTGGAAGACCTAAGTTCATTAAATTATATATATATATATATATATAATTTAGTAAGAAAGCTGGATAAAATTGTGCAATTATAGGAAGGGAAATATTTAACCTTGTATGGTAAAATATCTATTGTTAATTCTTTAATTATTCCTCAATTTATTTATTAATGTCCTTACCAGCTCCATCAAAATTTTTATTTAAGTTTTATGGTCATAAAATCTTCGATTTTATCTGTGATGGCAAGCCTAAAAAAAGATAAAAATAAATGTTTTGTACAATTACTATAAATATGGGGGTCTTAAACTTGAAGCTATGTGTTTGTCTTTAAAAGCATCAATTGTTCCAAGGATGTACATAAACAATGAGAGTTACACAAGTGTCCTATTGGATATATTGTATCATAAGAAATTGTATCTCTTTTTATAAGTGAAGCCTTCCCATTTTTCATATGTAGAGAGTCTCCTGGGAAACATCTGTGTTCATAAAGGACACAACCCATTCATGGTGGTGTTTTCAATTTTATGTACCAGATAAAAAGAGAGGACATTTTGCAGCAGATAAAATGGATGAATTCCAAATCACTAATAGACGGAAAGCCTTTTTTTTTTTTTTTTTGGAAAACATGTTCAAAAGATGAGTTATCCTTGTTAATGACATTATCAATGAGAATGGTAAAATTATGGAGTATGAGGAATTTAGAACTATGTACGTTGATGCTTGTTCACACTTTTCCTTTAACCAACTCACTGGAGTAATTGGGGAAAAAAATGGAAAAAAATTAACAATGGAACTACTAAACTATATGTTTGTAAAACTCCAATAAGAAACTCTAATTGCAAAAGGGAATTAATATAAATAGAAAAATAGATAATTTTTATTGAGTAAAAAAAAAATCAAAGAATTTTGCCCCATTTAACACATATGGAAAATGGGAGGACTACTTTGACTGCCCATTGCCATGGGATAAAATATTTAAATGAATCTATAAAACCACTGTTGATGTGTAAAATCATTATTTTCAAATTAAAATCATATATAATTTCTTACCCACTAAAAGGTGTTAAAACTAAGGACAGTCTTCCAGTCTGGTACTGTAAGTTCTGAAACTAAAGAGAAATGTGTTGCAAAAGGTCTGTTTTGCAGCTGTTCAGTTCTGAAAAGTCAATCATCATGACTTATCTTTGATCATCCTGTGTGGACACCCAGGCGGTTTCACGGAAAGAGAGTGAAATCCTATAGAGGGATTATTTG
>NW_015150531.1:73763-84790 GCF_000732505.1 Cyprinodon variegatus
CCGGGCGCTTCTTCTGATGGCTTGCAACCAAAGACGTCTCTTGTTTGCCTTGAAAGGGGTGCGAGTTGATGGGATTCGGTAAAACTTGCGCGTTTTATTGTTTTTATCAAAACGGTTCGTGCAACCGACAGCACAACAAGACATGTTAGCGGCTCTTTCTGCAGGCGACATGCGCATTGGTGCCGGAAGTGACGTACAGTAGAGTGACGTTGCCTGATAATCCCTCTATGTGCTGTGGTCTTTCAATGTTCTCAGCACAGAGGGGGGTGGCAAGTCATACCTCCGGGAGGGGTTCTGTGGAGCCAGTTGGCTGAGAGGGGGTTGCAAAGCAGAGAATAGAGGTCTCACAGCTGCTCCATGAGCCAAAACACCCTCTTCTCTGGTCATCATGCCAAGATGAAAAATGGACACTGGTTCCCAATGTCCAAAACCACGATCATGGCCCATTATATGGTTGAAACCGATAGTGAAGCCAGAAAACATAAAAATAGATGGGAAGTTTTCAAATGTTTGCTCTGAAAATGAAATTTGTGGATGAATGAATTCATTCAATGTGGGTGAATGAATGTGAATGAGTGTGAGGGGGTGAGGGGAGGGAGTGTGAGAGGGCGAGATTTTTGGCTTGGTACATTACCAGTGTAAATGTACCCTGTGTTGTGATTTTCTGTTGATATTCTTATGTTGAAGCTGGTTATCTTTGTTTTGTTATTAAAAACCTTTTTGTAAATTTTTCTTATTTTCCAGTGCTACCACATACAATGAAGATGTACACTTTGGCTACAGTTTAGGTTTTCATTTGGAGATCATTAGGTTTCACAATTTTTTTACTGGGTTTCCAACTTTTCTTTTGAGATTTGTCTTTTCTTGTTCTTTAGCATGAAGAGGTCTTGAGAGTAGGTTTGTTGTTGTTTTTTTCAGTCTGTAAATCCCTCTGATTTTCTGAATTATGCAAAAGGATCACTATAATTGTTGACTGATTACCAGGGAGCCTTGTTTATTGCAGTCCATCGATTAGCATATTGGGCTGTTTCTGTTCTTTACATTTCTTCACTCTTACAGTTTTGAAAAAATATTTTGACTGTACTAAATGTTAATGAACTGATCATGTCTATTCTTTTTTTTTTTCAGGTGCCTTGAGGTTAGCTTCTTTGTCATATAACATTATATAAATATAGTGAATTGGGCTAATTTACTTTTTTATTTTAATGAGGTCAGAGTGAATAGAATATAAACTCCATCTAAGGGCCTTGTTACCTTTTGCAAAATAATATGTACAAGTGAGCATATTCCTACTTGGGCTGAGTAGCATAATGACTGAGGATATCAAAGTGAATATTATATGAAGGTCATAAATTATGGATCAAAATCAAATTTTGAATTTATTCATATAGCACATTTAATAACACCTGCAGTTGGCTGAAGTGCTGCAAAGACACAACCAAAAAATATGCTTAAAATTATAATTGCATATCATCTCTTGTAAAAAATGATTACATAATGCACTGTCAATACCTTCCGGGAAGGTATTGACAGAAAAAAAAAAAAAAAAAACATATATAAGCAGAAGGGTATACATGTTTGCATCAAAGACATCCACGTAGTGCTCTACAGCCTGTTTAAAAATAGTAAATCCTGAAAACCTGTAAAACTATACCAGTAAATGCTTACCCCTTTTGTTTACTTCTGTTTTTATGATATATTCCACTAATCAAAAGAAAAGCTTTTCTCTGTTTAAAGACCAAATGAAATACGACAATCTATTTAACAAAATGTGCTGTGAGAAGAATTATATTTGTTTTTTCCATGATAACTTTATAATCTCAACAAATAAACATTTTTTTTTTGTCTTTTTCATCAAATATTTTAAAGGTGCAGTTTTATTGCTGTTTTTATCATGCTATATAGCTTGTTTTAAGAGTCTTTTGTGAAAAAACTTTTTTCCTGGTTAATCTTGGAGTATTTAAGCATGACCAGAATTTCTTGATTACACCATGAAATAGTCTTGCATTATCATTATGAGAGCCTGAAGGATGTCAAAATGTTCACTGTCAATGATAGAAAATTCAACATTCACCCTCAAAATTCCAGTTTTAAATTTAATGTCATTAAGTGCAGAAGATATAGACTGAATCTGTGGGTAGAGTTTTCAATTAAAAAGAGAATTTCAGTTTCATACATTGATTTTACATAAAAGTTAGTTAGTTGGAAGGAAATTATGCTGCATTTTCTCTATTCCATCAGATTACTTGGCATGTTTTCAAACACACACAGCTTTCAACGGCATGGAAGAGTAAGGGCTAATTACAACCTTCTTCTTCAAGCTTTGAATTTACAGGGAGCATCTGATAGTCTGACCTCCAAAGTATGTAGTAAGCCAGGAGATAGCAGCACATTGTGTCCTGTAATTAGTGGTTCTTCTGCATGTTGAAGTGAATAGATATCCCAGTTCACCAGGAGACAGCCAATTAACACTCTCCTCTTCAGTCTGTAGAGGATACTGAGCTTCTTGTGAAAATGATTTGCCTCTTTGGTCCGCTAGTATTAAGTTAGCCAAGTTTGTCTAACAATTTTTTTCAACCCCCGCACTTATATTTTTGTCTACAAAACTAAACATTGGGTCTTTTTTTAATCAATTAATATATTAATTTCTCTATTCAATCTTGCCTGGTACTGCAGTGGGGCTGGCTCTTGTTGCCAGTGATTAACAGGTGGGGTACTGTTTAGTCAGGTGTTTGGAAACATTGCCACAGATGGAACCAAATTAACGCCCTCAGTCACACACCAAAACCCCTCCTCCTCCCTTTGTGAGCGGAATAAAGGACTGGGTTTCTGGAAGCTCCCAACCTTTGCACAGTCAGCTCAGGCATGGACCAATCATTCGAGATTTAAAAACCAAATACGACAAAGCCGCTGCCTCTTTCCCTTGGGCTTGATCGCCTGGAAGAAGAGGATAACATGTGTAATACCTCTGGAAGCTATCTGAAAGTAGCTTTCGCCGTTCCTGCATCAGAAGTCATGGACTGCAGTGTATCATCATGTCTGCCCGCTGAGTTGAGTAACTTCCTTAGATGAAAGCCCATCAGATTCCTCTGCTGTTGCATCAGAGTGATCTAAGATCCTTCTGAGAATCGACCCGGTTTGGAGACGGACCCGTGTGGATCTGAAATCAAAGCTGCTTTTATAGTTGACAAATTGCTTCTGTGATAGGATAAGAGTAGCCATTTTTAAGTTAATAAGCTAAGATACACCCATCTGTATAGTCCAACCGTCCCTTTCAAGGTCACATGATGGGAGCTGCCATTTTGTGGTTCATAATCTCCAGTAGACTGTTAGGTTAATTGACTTGTCTAAATCCTCCTTAGGTGTGAGTGTGTGCGTGAATGGTTGTTTGTCCTGTTTGTCTTTGTCAAGCCCTGCGATGCACTGGTGACCTGTCTAGGGTGTACCCCGCCTCTCGTCCATTGACTGCTGGAGATAGGCACCAGCACCCCTCGCGACCCCACTTGGGACAAGCATGTCAGATAATGGATGGATGGATGGAATCTCCAGTAGATTCCAGTGTAGCTCCTCCCCCTTTTTTCACATGAAAGGGGGGTCACACACATCCTGCCCCCTTTTGCTATTAAAATAAAGAAAGTTATGTCTGCTGTACCATGCTGCTGTATTATTAACACATTTGTAACGATTAATGATTTAAGCTGAATGTGTTCACGTTGTTTTAACTGCACCACTGTTGTCATCATATCTGCTGCTATTCCAAAAGGACACTATTAAATGTATTAACATCTAGCTTGTCTTGGACAATTTCAGAAGCCAGTTAAACAGACTCTTAGGATTTTTGTTCTCTATCTTTCAAAACTAGAAATTTAGTCGGCCTTCTGTTTATTTTCTAATAGCATGTAGTGTTTTGAATAGATGTTAGATTTCTGTCATGCACATCAGTATGTTGCATTTAGTTTGTTTTTTTGACTCCCTTGGAAAAAAAAATGTTTTATCGAATGGGAATACCTTACTGGTGAGGGAGATGGGTTGAAGAGTTAAGATTTAGTAGTGATGAAAAGCAGGCAGAATTTGTACAAAATATTTTCCCATGGGGTATTATTAAAGAGTTTCTTACACATTTGGATATTAATTTACAAAACTTACTCACATAAATAAAGTTTTTCTTGGCTCAGTTAATAACATACAGGAAAGTGAAATAGTGTGAAATTGGCTGGTAAAGACAAAAAAAGGCTGTAATTGCAACAATTTACCAAGAATTTTGGTTTCTATCAGCAATTTAATCAATAGGGCTCAATACAAGCTGAGTTGAAGCAGAAGACGAGTTCTAGTACAAGAGGCTCAATAAAGCAGCATATATTTAATTTCTTTTGTACTTCTCAACTAGATTTCATACTTTATCTTTGGCAAAAAATAAAGGAAACTGTTGTTGTTGTTTGTTGTTTTTCGCCATGAAAAGTTAAAATGGTACACTTATCCACTCTCATACAGTTTAAATACAGATTGAGCTTTAGCTTTTCTTATCTCAGCCATATATCAGAATCTGTTTTAAGTTGCCACATCCAATAACGGATACAAAACTTGTATAAATGTACTCATAATAAGGACATTGAAATACAATAAACAAAAACAGTAAATATAAATATTCAAACCTTCTGTACATTATCTTTACAGTACAAGTCGATACTATTAAAACCTGGTTATTTGTGTCCCAGTTTTACCAAATGATAATAATGGTGAATAATCACTATTGCTCTCTACTACTATTATTTTTTATATACTCTGAGTTTAGAGAAATGAAAAATGTAGAAGCAGCAGGTTCTTGGCCTTAGAATGGAGGTAAATTAAGGTAACTAAGCTCAAAACATTGTAAAAAAAAAAAAAGAAAAAGAGAAACCTATCCAGTGCAGAGCTAGTCTTTCTAATTTTACTGTATTGATGCTATACTAATTATTACAAATGCAAATTAGTATTATTCGTCAGCAATATCCCTTTTTTCCCCTTTAGGTTACCTGAGACTGATGAGTGCAGCAGAGGCAGCAGATCGAAAGCCTCCTACCCAAAAAAGCTTAAACATGAGAGCATTAAGGCACTGCACTTAATCTGTCCTTGAAAAATTTCCTCCATTAATCATAATTAATTTGTTACAATATATTCCCCTACCTAATTACATGTGCTACAAAGTAATAATTGCCTTCAAGAATGCATATCATGATCCATCATCCCTCCAGAGGTGTGCACTGCCAGGAAATATTGACAAGCAATATGTTTTGATGGAATTGAACATTAAAGATTGAATTGAACATTAAAGAATATTAACTGATTAATCTCAATAATTGGAAGCAGGATATTTATCAAGACCGACCTTTGTATAGAGGTTGACTAATCATGCATTGGAACTACTGTAGGTAGGTTGATGCATATTTGTGGTGCTCATATGTTTTACACTAATAGGTCAAATCGAAAACAGTGGTTTAGTTTGGCTCATTTCAGAATATATTAGGAAAATCAATGCGAAAATCTGTAACTGAATTTCATGAAAATTCAGAAGCTACGAGCACTTATGTTGTAAGCAGAAAATGTTTTTACTTAAATTTTAATTGTGACAGTATGTTTTTTGTGGCTCTCTAAATGCTGTTTTTTTTAGATAATAGTTACCTCTGTAACATTAGTTTTGTTCTGGATCTAAAAGTATTCCTCAGACAAACAAATGTTGTGCAGTTGTAGTATGCATATGCATTAATCTTCAATAACCATAGTAATTTAGTTACAGTGCAATCAAAGTACTTAAATAAAGGAACTATGCAGCTACTTTTTACAATCTAAAATGTTGGAAAAGTCGGTAATCTTTTCTGTTATCAGAACTTCAGGTACAACTAGAAGTTTAACTATGTAGTACAAGAAATTTTACAAGATATAAGAAATTTCAGGAGGTAAGAAGAAAAATATATGTATAAATGAATAATATTATTTAAGAAAATAATATCTGGAAACATTATATACTAATCTGCAATGGTTTTTGTCTCTACTTAACCAGCCTTCAGACCAGTCATCAGTGCCAGATTGTTTTCGAGCCATTGGTGAGAATTATTCTAGCCTTTGCTTAGACTACCTGATCCCAAACTGACCTCAGAACTCGATGCAATTAACTGGTTTTCCTTAGATAGAACATTTTGAAACAATTTGACAGTATGATCTGGTGAACTGTAAAGTGCCTTACATGTTTTGTGAACTGACGCTATATAAAAAAAATTATTTGAAATTTGAATGATTTTCATTGCTGGAGTGCTGTTTAGTGCCACAAACCTTCCAAAGAAGTTGTTAGGTCTTTAAATAGTCAGCATCACCTGCACCCACCAGGGGGTGGGTGTTGGGTTTAAAAATTGTGAGTTCATATAGGACAAAAATGAATCTGACACACAAAGGGATTTTCAAACACAGCTTTCTGCAGGAGGAGAAAGGCTGCCTGGGTAGGTGGGGTTGTAGTACTTGATCACCCTTATAGCATCATGGAAGAGATCCTGGATCTTCCGGCTGTGGTTCTGCTTCGCTGATCTAATGTCACGTTTCAAATTGGCCAATGCTGTCCTCAGTGCCTCATAAACCTTAAACTAATAATACTTCAGTTAACAGTCATGTATTTGTGTGCTGATCCTTTCAGTGTTTTATAGACTAAAAGAAGGATTTTAAAGCCTATTATCTTAACTACAGGTTGCCAATGTAAGGACTTCAGAACTTAGCTGATGTGCTCTAGTTTCTTAGTACTGGTCAGAACATGACAGAGAGAGAGATTTTTTGTCAAATCATTGCATATACTGTTGCAGTGATCACATTTACCAAAGGTTAATGTGTGAAGTAAGTTTTCTAGATCTTAATTGGACACTAGTCCTTTAATCATAAAAATGTTCTTGAGGTGATAAAAGGCACACTTGGTAACTGCCTTTTTGTGCCTCTGAAGGTTCAGGACTGAATCGTGAGGATGGCGAATGAGGAGGCCCTCTCAGGACAATGACAGAGGGGGCCCTCAAGAGAATGGCTGGGAGGATGTCGTCTCAGCAGCAGGAACCTTGGAGGACTGTGTCTCTGCACCATGAATCTTGGAGGTGGCGTCTCTGCTGGAGGATACTTTGACGCCGGTGTCTCTGCAGCAGGAGCCTTGGGCACCGCCAAATATGACACAGGAGCCATGGGGACCAACGACTGTGGCACAGTAGACTTGGAGACTACAAAGAGGCGGCACAGTTTGGGAAACATGAGGAAATAGCACAGCTTGGGACCCACGCAGAGGTGGCACAGCTTGGGCCCACATGGCTGCCTCCAACATGGCTGGGAGGCAGCCATGTGATTCCATTTCATGTAATTCAGTTACCGTGGTGAAGTGCCTGGGAGGCGAGGAGCTTCCGCTTAGAGGCCTTGGAGACAAGGAGAGCCTACTGAGGGGCCTTGGAGGCGAGGAGCACCCTTTGAGGGGCCTTGGAGCTTTCACAGCCTTGGAGCTCTCATAGAGCTCTGTTTCACAACATGATCCATCATGGTGTTCAGGGATCTCTGCACTGCACAGAGCATGCTCAGTGGTCTTTGGGTTGCACAGAGCATGCTCTGGGGTCTCTGGACAACACGCAGTGTGGTCAGGGGTCTCTGGAGAGGTTTCACCATGGGACTCTGACTCAAGTGAGGGAACACAAAGGGGAACTGACTGAGGAGAAATGCTAAGAGGATCTGCCTAAGGAGTGAAAACACCAAACAGGTTCTGACTCTGGAGGGGGAACACCAACAGGTTCGGCATCGGGAGGAGAAACATCAAAAGGTTCTGACTCTGGATGTAAAACACCAACAGTTCTGATTCTGGAGTGGAACCACCAACAGGCTCTGACTCTGGAGGGGAAACACCAACGGCCTCTGATTCTGGACAGGGAGGCTAAGAGTGCCTGACTGTAGTGAGGGTGAGCTAAGAGGGTCTTACTGAGTGGCTAGGACCCTGAGAGGAGCAGACTGGGGAGAATGAAGGACTGGCCCGCTAAAGGGCTCCAGCTATGGGACTGGCCTGCTTATGGGGCACTGGCTCAAGATTTCCTCTGGCTCGGGCCATTTCCTCTGGCTCGGAAATGGCCCGCTAAGGTGCTCAGGCTCTGGAAGTGGCTGGCTAAAGGGCTCTGGCTTAGGGACTGGCCTCTAAACAGCTTTGGTTCCGGGAAAGGTAAACAACCACAAGGGGGCAACAGAGCATAACTCAAGAACAAAACTGCAAGAAAACAACTACAAAGACACAAAATTACAAAGAAACTAAAAATACACCTAAACAGATCAATACAGGACCAAAAGTAAGGAATGGGGTGATTGTTCTTTTTCAGTAGCTGGTCTTCGGCTCTAAAACACTCTGCCTTTTGAGTTACGAGCCATCTGAATTGACACTGTTTAAAATGGGGGGAAAACATATCTGTTTAGATCGGTTTTTGACAGCTGAGTGCATGAGCATGTGAAATGTGTGGGTTTTTTAGGTTGTTTTTTTTTGTTTTTATTGTGTTGAAACAGGATTTATTGCACTTATGAAAAGCTCTTTGGTTCAGCAGGTGCTGTTGTAAAGCACTATATAAGTACAGTAAAGGTTGATTGATTGAATGACTGATTGATTGATTGATTGAATGACTGACTAGAAATACAGCAAGGCAAGTGACGTCGCCCGGTACGGCGGAGCCGGGACCCCACCCTGGAGCCAGGCCTGGGGTTGGGGTTCATCGGCGAGCGCCTGGTGGTCAGGTTCTTCCTTGCGGGACCAGGCCGGGCCCAGCCCGAAGGAGCGACGCGAGGCCATCCCCCAGTGGGCCCACCACCTGCAGGGGGAACCATGAGGGACTGGTGCAAAGTGGATTGGGCGGCAGCCAGAGGTGGAGACCTCCGCAAACTGATCCGCTCAAACTGGCTCTGGGGACGTGGAATGTCACCTCACTGGCGAGGAAAGAGCCCGAGCTTGTGCAGGAGGTGGAGCGATACCGGCTAAAAAATAGTTGGACTCGCCTCTACGCACAGCCAGGGCTCTGGAACCCAGCTCCTTGAGAGAAGCTGGACTCTCTTCTACTCTGGAGTCACCCGCGGGGAGAGGCGGAGGGCTGGGGTGGGGCTGCTTGTCTCCCCCCAGCTCAGCTGTCTCCTGTTGGAGTTTACCCCGGTAGACAAGAGGGTCGCATCCCTTCGTCTTCGGGTAGAAGGGAGGACTCTGACAGTTATTTCGGCCTATGGGCCGAATGGCAGTACGGAGTACCAGGCCTTCTTAGCATCCCTGGGGAGGGTGTTAGAAAGTGCCCCTCCCGGGGATTTCATCATTCTACTGGGAGACTTCAACGCCCACGTGGGAAATGACAGTGACACCTGGAGGGGCGTGATCGGGAGGAACGGGCCCCCAGCTCTGACCTGAGTGGTGTCTCATTATTGTGCATAATGAACACCATGTTCAGGCATAAGGATGTCCATCGGTGCACTTGGCACCAGGACACTCTACGCCGAAGGTCAATAATCGACTTTGTAGTCGTATCTTCTGATCTCCGGCTGCATGTCTTGGACACTCGGGTGAAGAGAGGGGCAGAGCTGTCCACCGACCACCACCTGGTGGAGAGTTGGATACGCTGGAAGAGGAGGAAGCCTGAAAGACTTGGCAGGCCCAAACGAGTAGTGAGGGTCTGCTGGGAACGTCTGGTGGAACCCTCGGTCAGGGACGTGTTCAACTCCCACCTCCGAGAGAGCTTCTCTCAGGTCCCGAGGGAGGTTGGAGACATGGAGTCCGAATGGGCTGTGTTCTCTGCCTCTATTAGCTGTGGCCATAAGGTTTGCGGTGCCTGTCGTAGTGGCAATCCCTGAACCCGGTGGTGGACACCGATAGTAAGGGATGCTATCAAGCTGAAGAAGAGGTCCTATCGAGCTTGGCTGGCTTGTGGGACTCCTGAAGCAGCAAGCAGGTACCATGAGGCCAAGCGTGTCACGGCCCGGGCGGTTGCAGAGGCAAAATCTCTGGCCTGGGAGGAGTTCGGAGAGGCCATAGAAAAAGACTATCGATTAGCCTCAAAGCGATTCTGGCAAACCGTCCAGTGCCTCCGTAGGGGAAAGCGGTTCTTCGCTAACACTGTTTTTAGTGGGAGTGGGGAGCTGCTGACCTTGAAGGAGGATATTGCCGGACGGTGGAAGGAATACTTTGAGGATCTCCCCAACCTGTCAGACACGCCTTCCGTGGGGGAAGAAGAGACGGGGTGCTTGGGGCTGGATTTGTTCATCACCCAGGCTGAAGTCACCGAGGTGGTCAAAAAACTCCACGATGGCAAGGCATCGGGGGTGGACGAGATCCGTCCTGAGTATCTTAGAGCTCTGGATGTTGTCGGGCTGTCATGGTTGACACGTCTCTTCAACATCACGTGGAGGCCGGAGACGGTCCCCCTTGATTGGCAGACTGGGGTGGTGGTTCCCCTCCACAAGAAGGGGGACCGGAGGGTGTGTTCCAACTATCGGGGAATCACACTTCTCAGCCTCCCCGGAAAGGCCTATGCCAGGGTACTGGAGAGAAGAGTCCGGCTGATTGTCGAACCTCGGCTGCAGGAGGAGCAGTGTGGTTTTCGTCCTGGCCGTGGAACAGTGGATCAGCTCTACACCCTCTGCAGGGTGCTTCAGGAGTATGGAGTCGGGGGGCCCTTTATTAGGGGCCATCCGTTCTCTGTACAAGCAGAGCAGGAGTCTGGTTTGCATTGCCAGCATTAAGTCGGACCTGTTCCCAGTGCATGTTGGACTCTGACAGGGCTGTCCTCTGTCACCGGTCCTGTTCATAACTTTTATGGACAGGATTTCTAGGCGCAGCCAAGGACCGGAGGCGGTCTGGTTTGGGGACCAGCGGATCTCGTCCCTGCTTTTTGCGGATGACGAAGTTCTGCTGGCTCCCTCCTGCCAAGACCTACAGCGTGTGCTGGGGCGGTTCACAGCCGAGTGTGAAGCGGCCGGGATGAGATCAGCTCCTCCAAGTCCGAGGCCATGGTTCTCGACCGGAAAAA
>NW_015150531.1:84904-97546 GCF_000732505.1 Cyprinodon variegatus
ATAATACAGACGCTGCACCGGTCTGTCGTGTTGAAGAGAGAGCTGAGCGAAAAGGCAAAGCTCTCAATTTACTGGTCAGTCTACGTCCCTACCACCACCTATGGTCATTAACTGTGGATCATGACCGAAAGAATGAGATCCCGGATACAAGCGGCTGAAATGAGCTTTGTCCACAGGGTGGCTGGGCTCTTCCTTAGAGATAGGGTTAGGAGCTCGGTTATTCGGGAGAGGCTTAGTGTAGAGTCAGTTCTCCTCCACATCAAGAGGAGTCAGTAGAGGTGGCTCGGACATCTTTTTCGGATGCCCCCTGGACGCCCCCCTCGGGAGGTGTTCCAGGCACGTCCCACCGGGAGGAGGCCCAGGGGACGACCCAGGACACGCTAGAGAGACTATGTCTCTCGGCTGGCCTGGGAGCGCCTAGGGCTTCCCCCAAAGCTGGGGGAGGTGTCTGCGGAGAGGGAAGTCTTGGAGTCTCTGCTTAGTCTGCTGCCCCCACGACCCGGTTCCAGATAAAGCAGGAGACGACGAGTACGAGTACGAGTTGAATGATTGATTGATTAACGAAGAACAACTTGCTGCACTGTGTTTGCCTATTGTTACAAATCTAAAGAAAAGAAAGTTATGTCATTTTTGCTTTCAAATATGTCTGTTTCTATTAGTAAATGTCACTTGTTGTTTCCCTCTTTTATTCCTCTCCCATTTTTAACTGTGTGTTGGCCTGGTGTGTTGGAACAGAAGAACTTGCAAAATGCGACCCCTTTTTTATTCTTTTTGTGCAGCGTCTTTATTGGAAGCAACCAACTCCAACCGCTGAGGGGCTGAAGGAGGGAAAAGCAGTGATCTGAGCGTTTTTATTATATCATATCTTCACATAATAGATCTATTTGTGTCCCTGGAAATGGTTGAGAGGCTGAGTGTTTTCATGTAAGTGGAAAAGGGGTCTAAGTTTCCCCACATAACATCAAAGCAAAGCAAAGCCATAGTAAGGTCTCTGTATCATGCCTGATAAGAGGCAGTTACCATTAAGATGCTTTGCCTTGCGAGGATTAAAGAAAAAAGCCCTCTCTTCCTGCTCTTAAATACATTTTTCTCTCATTTTCTTAATCTACAGCTTTATACAGTGCCGATGACTTTTTCATTTTTTGGTGTTGTGGTGTATTATCCACCACCAGTTTTTCTAACTGAAGCCTTTCATCCTTCTGTTGAAAAGAGCTGAAAGAAAAAAAGCTTAAATGCGATGTGTTAGATATTCTGTTGTGTGATATAAGACTTACTTAATCAGCAGCCTCAACTACTTTGACAACCCATGGTTTAGATCAGTTACATGTATCGAGTGTTAGAAGTTCCCAAACCATTATATTGAAAGATTATTATTATTATTCTTTTTTTCAGTTATTGTTGTTTTTGCTTAACTGTTTTTTATGAATACAAAAACTGTGTTATGCAAATGTACCTGCAGATTATCAATTGATTAAGTAATTAGAGCTTGGAGTTATATTTAATTAATAGGTAATGTAAAACAAAGCTAAAACCCATTTCATGATTATTTGTTAAATTATTTTTACTGAAATTTACTTACTCACCAAAGTTCTTTAGTCTTTTACCAGAGGTTGGACCAGTTTTACCCGTTGTTTACTACTTTTAGTAGTAGAATGAGTAATAGAGTAACAGACTATGGTTATCCGCAGAGTTGCCAACCAGATTAATGAAATCTAAAGATAAATAAATTATTTTATTTGTTTTATGATTTTATGAATTAATACATACGTGGAGGAGTTGAAAGGACGACACAAAGGAGGTAGGTTCAAACACTTCTTTACTCCAACAACGCACAATGGTACAGAAAACATGCATATACCCCACCGAACCCTTTGACAGAAAGGCCGGGGCTAACGCCGCTGAATTTATGGATGATAGAGGAACTACTTCCGGCCACCGGGTGGTACAATCGATCATGGTTAGGAGATGTGTAAAACCCATTGATGAGGGAAGGGGACCCACAAGGTCCGAATACACATGCTATCACTTAATTGGGATGGGAAATACTTCCATGGGTGCTTTAGTGTGTATCTGGACCTTAGCACGCTGGCACTAGACACCAGCTGCAGTCCATTCTCTGACCGTATAAAATGTCAAAAACCCTGTGGCGCCACGACACAGGAACAAATGGGAGGGGACAGCCAGTAGAAACATTACAGGCCAGAGGAGAACCACCTTCCTGCATCTTTCTTTCCTCCAACTGGAGGCCTGTGGACCCAGCGCGTGGATCTCTGCATAATGCGCAGGTCATCAGCCATACCAGAAAAATCAATAGTGACATAAACTGGGGAGATCAGTGCACAACACAGTCAGCCAACAAGTTGGAGTTGCAAACAACATGCTGTTTGTCAGCTGTGAATTCAGAAAGGCGGCAAGATGGCGTTGCTGTTAGAGGTGGGCAATACTGGGAATTTTCAATCGATAAGATACCAAGTAAATACAGGGTCAGTATTGCCGATATTGATACGATAATGAAATTTTTTAAACATTTAAGCTTGATGTATCATGGAACTGTCTATCTTTCAGTGTTTCAGTGATTTTCATTTATTATTACAATAGAATAATAATAGTATTAATAATGTTAATGGTGTTAATAATCTGCCACTTTTATTATATCTTTCAATCCTTATGTGATTTTGTTTGTGTTGTGTACACTTGCCTGTTGCTTTAATTGTATAAAGTCCCACATCATGGGATAAATAAAGGATTAGCTAATGTTAGCACACTTATATAACATGTTTTAATGGGATAAATGTCCTGGGTTCTTTCAAGATCTTATTTACACTTTCTGAGTGGGGTACAGTATCATCTGACATATAATATCTACTTTGAAAGTTAGAGTTATAGTGGAGAATGTTCTTTTTCTGGGTAAATCATCAAAATAAATGGTAATAATACCAAGGACATAGTGGAAAAACTGCAAATATTATTTTGGAAAGTAAGCTTGTATGAGCGATGCAAACAACAACTTTTAAACAGAACATGCGTGAGGAGAAATGGACTTGTGCACGCTCTCACACATGTTTAATAGACGTTCCCTCTTGGGAGCGGATATATGGTTATGCCTGTGCAGCTCAAATCCTTATAAATAAGAGGGTTAATGAAATAGCTTCTTTTGTTTTAATTGCTCAATCCAAAGCTTTAGTATGAACTGATAGGGTCAGGTTTATGATTTCATCCCTTACAAAAGCTAATAAACATCTAATCAACAGGACTGTATGCTTTGATTGATTTGTTTTATTTTATTGCAAAACCTAAGACAGTACAAAATTATGGAAACAAAAGCCGGTCACATTGATTATACGTGATTAATGTTGACTCATGTAAGCTATAAGAGAAGAGAGATAGACAAGAGAAAATTACTGTATAGTGTATGTCTAAAAAGTAGAATGGCATGGATGTATTACAGTTGTTTTTTAATACTTGCCAAATGGGATTTAAAAAAAAGTCAAAAAGAGCAGTGAATTTTCTTCGATAAAGTAGGATAAAGCACTTTTTATCTCAGCTAACTATTCTGCAGCATCCTTTTTCTGACAAGGATGTTAAAAGCTGAACTAAGTACGCTTTTATAAATATAATATGGAGACATTCCATGTAATGGAATATTATAATAGAGGTACAACATTTTTAACTTTAGATAAAAGTCAAACCAATCACACAAAATTGATTAAGTGAACCATTCTGACATTAATCTACACATCATTGACTTCTGGGACATAAAAAAAAAACTATGACATATCTATATACACTTACATGATAGGAAAGTGGAACACTAAATAAAGCAGGAGCCAAGGGGCTTATGGTAATGCTAGAGTTTTTTAATTTCTAATGGGACAACGTTTGTGCATTTCACAAATCTAGGTTTTTTAGTAGAATGAAAAAAGTATTATTAAAAGAAATTCGAACATCTACGAGGAGGCCAATGGAATGGCCCAGGACACACTGAACAGGTTTTGTTTTCCAACTGGCCATATAATCTCCTCAGGCCTCCCCCACATGTGCTGGAAGATGTGTCTAGGGAGAGAGAAATTTAGGAGTCTGCTGAGACTACTGCCCCATCACCCGGACCCAGATAAAAGGAAGATGATGAGTATGAGTACAAGTAAGTTGTATAAAACATCCACTTCATTTTGGGAAATTCTCGCCTATTTTGAATACCTAAATGGAAAAGCAAATAACTTAGGAACTGTACACCCAACTTACATGTGCTATACAACATTTGACAGCTAACACCCTCTACTTTCTGAATATATAAATGGAAATTGGGTGAGTAGAACAGAGACCAAGCTGCATTAGTTCAACCATGACTCAAAGTTGTTGTTTTCATTCTCGAAAATTATAGGTCTTTTTTGAACAGCAGTGATGAAGACATGCTTAATGAACAGCATGTCACCTCTAGCTACAACAGCTCTACTTGGCGCGTCACTGGCTGACAGGAAGTGACCGGAAGTGAGATTTCAGCAACTGTATCTCGCACAAATCACGTTATAAAATGATGTGGACACTTACATAAACAGAGTGTTTATATTACAAATATCAGGTGGGAGTGAATTCAGTTAAATTTGTTTCAATTCAGTTTATTTATATAGTGCCATTTGACAACATATGTCATCTCAAGGCAGGTTACAATTCAACCAGATCATATAGAAAGATTGTTTCAAAGTTGACTCGACAGCAATCGGTCACAGCAGCTCCAGCAGAACTAGGTTCAGTGTGAGCGGCCTACTGCTGAGGCCAACTGGGGTTCAAGGAGATAGAAGCAGACATGAAAAAAAAAGCATAGATAGAAAAAGTGACTGTCAACCACCCCCATCCCTTCTGTCTTAACTGTTCTGAGTAGGGGGGCATATGCGTCACCTACAATCTGAGATATAATGACGTTGCTGTATCAGTAAAGGTGATTTAAACCGGCTGTTAAATCCATGGGGTGTGGAGCATTTCTTGTAATAAACAGGATCCATTCTCCAGGTCATGTGCCAAGCATGTATGCTATAGGTGCACAAAAATGTAGGTAGTACTGACCCCCCGCTTGATATTATAATCTATTTGCAACTGCATATATCTTCAAAAAGATATCAGAACCTATTTTTTGCTACTTGTTCTCAATGTCTGCTTTCACATGATACAGATCCGGGTAATGTATTGTCTTGATATCCTCTTGGATGAAACCATCCTCACCTTTCTTATATTATTGGAAATAGTCTGAATCTGAAGGTATATTATACCATGTATGGAGCTATAATATCTCTACTAACCCAACCGTCCATCGCGCCTCTAAACAATATGTTGGGTGAGATTCACCCGAAAGCTTGAACTGGTGTTGTTTTTAAATAAATCCAAGCTGGCATTGATTGGCAGTGTAACATAGAAAGATCCATCTTCACTCGTGGGATCCATTGTTAGAATGTGAGCAGGGGTAAATTTCCATTTTACAAACACTTGTTTCTTCCCTTTTGGGTCCGTTTCTTAAATATTTTCTCCACATAATACTGCACATCTTTCCCGATCTTTATCTTCTGGATCACAGGTTCATATCAACTACCCTCAATGACCTCACCATCATGATCGGTCAGCTTGTAAACCAGAGGGTTCCTCGAAAGGCATTCAGGCACTGTAAAAATGTCATTGGTAAAACTTTGTTCTTGCTTTTCATAAAAAAATACCCTTGTACTTTGGAAATTCTAACAAGGTCTTCTTTCTTTTCATTTGTGTTAGATGTTGCGATACCTCCATAGGTGTCATTTAGATAGAAGAACGAAGGCTGTGATTCTTCTACAACGGAGGCTTTAAGATGACTCGCTGTAGTACAATGTATGATCCCATGTTTTTTCATTAAGACATTCAGTCTGTAAAATTCTTATTATTAAACTCCTTTTCAGCATTATTTTAAAGTTTTTTTTGGAATTTTACTCTCTTTAAAAATTGATTCAAATCACATCACTCTTCTCTGAAATAAGCTGTTTTTGAACAAAACATCAATAACCGTTAATAAATAATTATACCCATTTTTCATGTGTGATAGGGATTTTGTGTTGCAAAAATCAGCTTAAAACAATTTTAGAGGTTTTGATACAAATACCCTGTTTCGTGGAAAATTTATTCTGGCAGCCTTATGCAGGGTGTACCCATTTTGTTTAACAGAAAATCCTTAATATCCCTAGAAGTTACACATATGCTGCACCTTGACCTTATGTAGACCCCTACATAATTTATCATGACCACCAAAACTAGCTAGGTGAGAAGCATATTACATTTTTTTGATCTGTTTAGTAAAGTGTTCAGTTATTCAGTAAGATCATTTTTATATCATACACTGAGAAAAAAAGAGAAAAATATTCATTCAAGATTAACTTCTTTTAATAACGTACAATATATGATGGATGAAAAACCACCAAGAGGGAAACATTTGTAACTATTTGCAGTAGAAGCACTCCAAAGCACATTGCAATTCTTGTTTGTAATATGTTTCAACAGTTAAAGTAAGACATTTTTTTTTCCATCTGAACTTTTCGAAGGCTTGATTTTTGAAGGTGACTTTAATGGACGGAACCAGATCAGTTGACCCACACACACACACCCAAGGGATGGGCTAACTAATGGGATTACCTCTGACTTAGTGACGTGACATCTACACCTAGTTAAATGAAAAACAAAGGGTGATCCAAAGTTCTACCTACCTGTGCCAAGGCCAGAAAATGACTGTGGAGCTGGGTTAGGACATTGTAAAGTAAAGAAAAAGCTATATCTGGATGGCAAACAACACTTGCATGGCTGGGTGAGTACCTTTAGTTCAACAAACCATAATCCATTTCTTTTACCTCAATTTACCTGATAAGAAGTGTGCACTGTATGCAAGAGCATGTTTGATGAACATTTCTGTCTTCTACCCTCTTTTTATTGCTTTTAACCAGAGTCATCTAGAGCTCTGATTTAAACCACAGCTACCATTTTTGTTTTTGTCTAGCAGTGGCAGCAGATATGAGATAAAACTTTAAATTGTGTATTCTGTTGATTCTAGAAAGTATCAACAAAATGAAATGCTAATTCAAGCTCGTTGTGCAGCCAACCCTTTGGTGGTTTGTTTTGGGTGGCTTCAGTTGGTAGTTTATTTTGCCTCCAGGTAACGCTCTAATAAAATTGTGACATAGTGTCAGGGTTCTGCTCTCTGTAGATGTTTTCTGTCTGTTTGGTATTTCTTTAGTTACTATCTGTTGTCCCCTTGTGACTGTTCCTTCCCCTTGGCTTCCTCCCATACAGTTTTCCAAGATGGCTGTGCCTGTAGGAACTGGCTTGATACAGCTCCAGACAAATACACAAAAAACGCTGCTTAGAATGCTATAAATTAGGCATCGAACCAGCATTTTTGACCGCCAGCACCTGCTGTTTCATTTCTGTACCCTTAAACACAGCCACTTTTGACCATTTAAACAGCTATGGTGTTGGGTGAATGTAAACAAAGCAGCCAGTGAAAGCACAAGTCCGCGCCAGGAGATGAACCGGAGGAAACAATGTGTGAGATGGCGTAAGAGGGGCTGCAGAGGCGGGCTAATGGCGAAGCTGTGAAGCAATCCCCACAGACCAACATTAACATCTATTCTGCTTTCTAACATCCATTCACTGGAAAACAAAATGGATAATCTCTGACTCGAACCTTTTGGTAACTGCTGCACTATCCTCCTGACTGACTCATGGCTTCATTCATCAATACCGGACAATGCTGTTAGCCTGGAGGGGCTCTCACTATACCCTGCTGATAGAAATTGTGAACTCAGCGGTAAGACTAGAGGAGGTGGGGTCTGGGTCTACATCAACAACAACTGGTGTAAACATGCAAACATGCAAATACAAAAGAGGCCATGATGATTCTTTACAAGGCTATCTATGTGCTTAAAATCTGCACACACAGAGGATATTTTCATCATTGCTGGGGATTTAAATCAGGCTAACTTAAAGACTGCTTTCCCTCATCCTACCAACATGTGGACTTTGCAACTTGGGGACATAACACTCTATACCTGGTTTACTCTAACATCAAAGATTCATCTAGAGCAGCCCCCTCCCTCACCTTGGGTCATCAGATCACCTTTCTGTCATGCTAATTCCTGCATACAGGCCCCAGCTAATCAGGGCTAATGAGGCCAGAGTGTGGTCTGGGGGCTCCATGTAGAAATTCCTGGACTGTTTTGAATGCTTTGACTGGAACATGTTCAAAGCTGCAGCAACATATGACAACAAGATAAATATAAATGAGTATGCCATGGCTGTATCAGCCTAAATTAACAAGTGCATTGAGGATGTCAGCATCACAAAGACCATCACCACCTGGGCCAACCAACAACCCAGGATGAATGGGGAGGTTCCGAATTTGCTAAAAGCACGGAACTCAGTTTTCAAGTCTCGTGCTAGAGAGGCACTGAGGACAGCGTGTGCCAACTTGAACCATATCATCATCTCAACGCTGTCCCGAGGCTGTAACATCATAAATGATCTTTAATACCCCCACAATGGACTGTTCTCCCTGCTGCCCTCTGGGAAGAGGCTTTGCAGCATTCGATGCAGGTCCAGCAGATTCTGTAACTGTTTCCTCCCCATTGCCATCAGACTATGGAACTGTTGAAAAAAAAACTCTTAATCATGTCACAAACTCTGTATCACACTGATAACACCAAACCAAAAATACTGCACCAGTGCTCTCAACTTCCATATCAATGCATTTTCTGTGCCATGTTTTTTCTCCCACACTGTTTACAGTTGATAACTGCTTCACTTTATCAAATGAAACTGTTCATTTACTCTCTGAAAGCTGTACTAACCAAATTTTGTTTTGTATACACTCTGTGTGTACAAAATGACAATAAAAGTTTTCTAAGTATCCTTGTCCTACTCACACATGCTACACATCAGCTCATTAGTCCATCCTTTGGTCTGTTGCCCGTATATACACCACCTCTGCAGTTCCTGTGTGCTGGTTTCTTATTCTTGTTTTGTTGCTACCTCGTCTCTTGCTCCCGATGTGTATTTTCCCACACGTTTACTGGATTTTGTTTGGTTTTAAGCATTTTTGCATTTTTCTTAATTTTTGCCTCAGTTACCTGTCAGTCCTTAATTAAATCAGTAAAACTCATCTCTGCATACTCTGCATTTGGGTCCTCAAAGCCTCCACTCAACCTGACATATAGACTGAAAACATATAGAGGTTTTCTTTTTTTCAAACTACTATATTCACAGGAAATAGCTGCTAAAGTATTTAGTCTAGGGGATTTATATTGACTTTAAAGCTATGAAGAACTTGTGATTAATAAAGAAATCTAATCAATTTTTCTCTACTCTTGCCCAGTCAAAACACAAAAGTGGTCAATAGTGTGTAATCTGAGCCTTAGTATGTCCTTTTTTAATAAGGCAGTATAACTTATTTCACCAGATTAATAATGCAATATAACTAATTTTACAAGACGGTTATTCTTACAGAATTATGATATATTTTGAGTGTTTGTTGTGTTGTCATTTCTTTCTTGCCTATTTTTTATCTGTCTGTCTCTGGATGTCATACAGTTTATTCTCTTTTCCTTTAATGTTTTATCATTCCATTTTTTGATTTTATTCCCTACACTTTTATGCAGTCTCTTGTTACCATAACAACCACTGAATCCTGTGCCCTTCAAAACAATTAGCATTCTACACTGCTGCTCCTTCTGTCCCTAACCATATCTGCCCTCCCCGGCAGCTTATGGATCCTGGGAAAAGAAAATACAGAAATAAAGAAAATACACATTACCAAGGTGACTAATATTTATAGCATACGTACATACATCCATAGCTCTGATCCTAGGTCTCTATTGCCTGTGCAGTGACCAGAACATCTTCCTGCTACTCAGGATTGTCTGACATAAGACCCTTGATCTCTGATCAGGAATAATGTGAATTGCCATGACAGCCTTTTAGGTCTAATCCAGGATGAAATGTGTAAGGTTCTTTACCACAGTATGTGAAAGCATAATTATATAAAGTGAGTAGGTATATTCAACCAGGATCCCAAGGAAGAGCTGAGAAGCCTCCCACCTTTTTAAAGACCTTACTTTTTGTAGAAAACATTGGGAAAAATGGACCCATGGCATATCATTCTAGTAACTGTTAAAGAGAGCTTAAGAAAAATAAATCTCCTGACAATTTAGCAGTTGTCAGCATTCTTTTGCTGAAGTAAGATGCTAAAAGATTTCAATCTCTTCCTAAATGGCGTTTTCACATTGTCCCTGCATGCATGGCTTAGCTCTTGGTGTTCTAAAGCTTATTTTCTTATAGGTGAGCATGTGTGTTAATTTTTTGTCTTATCTGTATGCTTCTGTGTAACCAGATAATGCTCTGCTATTCAATCTCTTCAGTTCTTCTGTCTCCCCTCTTATATACTGAATAAGTAAAATGGTAACAAAAAAGCTGCATTACAATATTCAATTATATAACTATGAATGTGCGGGAGTGGCGGCTAAGTGGTAAGGGTATAGCGCTTGGAATCCTAAGGTTCTGAGTTCAAGCCCCACTCACCCATACTGCAACCCTTGGTCTCTGAGCAAGACCCTTAATGCCACACTGCTCCCCAGGTGCCCCACGATGGCAGCCCACTGCTCCCCAAGGGGATGGGCTAAGGTAGCTGTAATTACACATTTGCTTTGGAAACCACTTGATCCAAATTTACAATTGATTATGGACTTATACAAAAACCTTCTTTTTTTATATTATTGAGAAAACAGTTGATAAACAAGTGTGTGAGCACTTACATAGTAATGATCTTCTTGAAAAATTTTAGTCAGGTTTTCAAGCTCTCAAATTATCAGAACCAGCACTGAAGAAAGTCACGACGATATTCTCTTTACCCCCGAGAAATGATTTGTATCTTTACTTGTCCAGTTAGATAACAGTGCTGCTTTTTGTTAAAGTTTTAACTTCAGTAAATTACTGTAAACCATCCTTGTAAATGGGATGCATTCTACCTGTGCATAAGTGAGCTCATGTTCATGAGAATTTTATAGCTGCATAATCAATTGTCATGATCTTGGTACTGATGGCCGGATTTGGCTCTTTTCTCTTGTCTGTTTAGCTCTGCCCAGTGCTCATTGTCATTCATCATATTAAATTATTCCTGCTTTCGATTTAAGCAGCCTTTTTCCAGCCCTCAGTACCAGATTATTCGAGCCAAGTGTAAGAGTTTTCTAGCTATCTGTGAGTTTCTTATTACCTGATCCTGATTATTTTCTCCCTGGACTTCTGAGTTTTGGTTGCCCTGTTCTGCTCTGTTGTCTAATCTACACTGGCACTGTTACCTTGATTCTGCCTGATAATGACCTTGGACATGTCTACTGAACCAGGCTTGGATATCACTTTGGCACCTCTTTGGACTTATGATCTTCTGGCCTGGAAACCTGTTTGTGCCTCGACTGTCTTTGGATTATCTCTCCGGATTCATCTGCTCCTCTGTGTGCTCTGGCGTCTGTTTGTCGCTCCTCTGCTTCTCTCCTAGAACTCTGGAGGGGAATCCCACCACAAGCTACATTCCCTCTGGACTTCACTGCATCTTCTGGACTCAGACTGAACCTTACCAGGTTAGTGACTCACACGCTCATATCGTTTCCTGTCTGAGTTCTGAAGTCACTAACTGGAGTGCCCGTCTCTACAGACCATCCAGAGAACCTCTCCCTGCTGACGAGCAGCCCCACACTGAGTTCTTTAATAAATGCTGGTTTTGTAGGTACCCTGATCTGTCTACTTGAATTATGATACCTATGTTCTAAGCTTCTGACATGACTACCTTGATAATTTCATAGTGGCCATGATTTCAAGTGCTTGTCAGACTGTATTAATTCACATAAATGTCATTGAAAATGAAGAAGAGAGACTTTACCAGGTTCTTCTGACCGATAGCTTAGTAGCAGAATTAAACGACCAGTAAAAGCCAAAGATTGGGGAGTAAATTAAAAAGGTTATAAATGCTGTGGTTGCATTGTCACATAGGTACCAGATTATTCAAGCATGTGGTGCAAATTCACTGGCGTTCCCATTCTGATCTGTTTGCCTGAGCTGTCTTCGGACCCCTGCTGGATCTCTGCCTGTCTGTGAACCGAACCTGGAGTTGCTTCCCGACTCCGTTCTGGATATTCCCTCTGCACTTATTTGAACCTCTGATCTCCTGGCTCTGACTACTAAACACTTTTTCAACACTGTCTTTAGCTTTGCCCTCTGTGTAGTTTTGATTGCGTGCCTGTCCTCCAAACTTCCAAGGCAACAGATTCTGGGACTGTCTTTGCGACATCTCTTGCATCATGTTGGCAGCCGACAGGCTGGACCCAACCTCACCTTCTGGGCTTGGACTGAACTATAAGACCAGGTTTGTGACCCACACGTTCATTATCATCCACCTCCAGATAGATGTGGTCACTAACCTATTGTCCCCTTCTGTCTTTGATCGGTTAATTGATTAACTTTATTGATGTCGCAGTGGAGACATTTACTCTTTACATCAGCTCAAATAGTCAAAGAAGGAGAAGAAGGTGCCAAAGGAAGGAAAACGTGCATGGGATATATACAATGTATTCAGTGCGTCCACAGCCTTTT
>NW_015150531.1:99608-134081 GCF_000732505.1 Cyprinodon variegatus
TGGTAGCCTGAGGGTTGGAGACATGCTGAGAGTTGTGGACAGGGAGGGAGCTGGTTATAGGGGAGGTCAAACCGTGTGAAAAACCTGTTTAACTTGTCTGCAAACTTGATGTCTCTGTCTGCAGTGCAGGGGTGGTTGTTTGGGAAGCATAGCTGTCGTGTGGGCACTGTAGTCTCCAAGTAGAAGGTCATGCAGTCAGTAATACATTCAGTCAGGCTGTCGATGTCATCACCATTAAAGCTTTGGAACATGCTCCAGTCTGTGGTTCTGAAACAAACCCTCAATCTTTCAGTGGCCTCATCTGACCAAACTTTCACTGACTTCTTCTGCACTATAGTCCTTCTCACTACTGGTATGTAGTGTGGGAGCAGATAGATAAGATTATAATCTTAGTAGGGGGTCGGGGGTTTAGGAGGAGGTTTAGGCATCTTTAACATTTGCATAAAAAAGGTCCAGGGTTTTATGTCCTTTGATTTACTTATGACGTACTGGGTAAGCATGGCGATGGTGGAACGGAGGGAGGCTAGATTGAAGTATCCATTTATGAGCAGGAGAGACCGGGGATGCTGTGTCTGCTGCTTGGTCACAAAACCGTGGAACCGCTCGCATGCAGCTGTGAAGTCTGCAGAGGGGGGGATGTAAACACAGAGTGTGATCACGTTCCCAAACTGTCGTGGAAGATAGTACAGTCTCATGCACACCACCAGTAGCTCAACATCCGAGGGACATATCTGTCCCTTCACATAAACATTAGCCTCGTTACACCATCTCTCTTTCACATACATCACCAGCTCCCCTCCTCTCATTTTCCACCCTCCACTAAAGTCCTGTCTGCACAGATAAGTTTAAAGCCATCCAGGGAAACCACTTTGTCTAGTAAAAATCCATCTTACCATGTCTCCTGGAAGCACATGATACTTGCGTCTCTGTATCTCCCCTGGAAGCGGGTTAAAGCCGTGATGTACACGCTGTTGACTGCAGTTAAATTTTTAATAAACATTTTCAGAAATCTGTTTGTTAACCTCGAATACTGGTGCAATTGTAATTAGGTAAATTTATTAAGGATTAAATATAGTTGTTGCCATGGCAAACAACTAGTCTTCCTGGGATCCAGGTTAAAAACATACAATACAAAAGTACAGTCACAAAAATATTACACTGTATTGTATAAATTTTATATACTCTTCTGAGCCAGACAGAATCATCTGGCCAAACATGGATCCATCAGCAGACAGACAGTGGAATTCTGGATTAGAAAAGTCTTATCTCCCAGCTCGAGTCAAGTATGTGGGAGATTCTAGCTCACCTGCACAGTCAGGCTACTCCCGCTCTTCACTTCCACCTATGACAGCAACCCCTCCTACGTCATCCGCTGTCAGACCAGTTTGTCAGGAGCTGCGTCTTTTATCCCCAGGACTGTTTAGGGTGATCCTGATCAATGTTGGATTTCCTCGACCAATGTGAGATTTATTCTGAGCTTCAGCACTCTGCATATCCTAATGATAGGGCCAAGGTAGCCTACGTCATTAACAGCCACCTCATTTTGGGAAATTCTCACTTATTTTGCATACCCAAATGGAAAAGCAAATAACTTAGGAACTGTAATCCCAAATTACATATGCAATACCTTATTTGTAAGCCAACACCCTCTAGTTTCTGAATATATAGATGTAAACTGGGTGAGTAGAACACAAGACCAAGCTGCATCAATTCAAACATGACTCAAAGTTGTTGTTTTTATTCTCGGAAATTATAGCGGTAATAAAGATATGCTTAAGAAAAGGTAGGTCTCATTGTATTACGTTTGTTATGCATCATGTCAACCACAAATACAGACAATTTCAGATTTCTAGCTACAACAGTTCAAGAGCTGTGGGGCTTTGAACTTTTGATGTCACCAGCGTGTCCAAAAATCTCCAAATGGTGCCAAATGCTTTTTCTATGCTTTGCTTTACTATTTGAACCATAGAATAACACTAAAGCATTTTGATGGCCACAAAACATTTATGAAGCAAGTATTTTCCACTTTATTTCAGAATCAGTCTATATAACAAATTGTAACATTATTGCACCTATAATAACATAAAAATATTTAAAAGATTGTGAAACTGCTGCTTTTCAAGATAAAATAAGCCCAATTGCCTTTTCTGAGCTGTCTTTTATTTTTTCTCAGCCTTAGGCATTGTAATAAAACAAAATCAGCATCCAGTCTTTAAAAAAATAGGACCGTTTTCATCACTTAGCTTGGAACTGCACGCATTTTTATCCAGCCGTAGCTGTCTTTCACTCCAATGACATAACTATCGGTAAGCAGAGTATGCAGTTGCTTAGGGGCCCCCGACCTCTTAAGGGGCCCCTTCACTGACACCTGGTAGGCCCCCTACGCAAATGTGGACTAGGACGGCTCTTTGCGAATGTAATGGTGCGAAAGATTTGTCTTAAACCCACCTGATACTAGATCGCCTGACCGGACCTTTTTTATACCCCAACACATGGCAGATTTCAACAGGATTGTGAGCGGCTTAAACACAACACCAATACCAAAGCAGCCAGTGGTACTTTTAATTACTATGTTAATAACTGTGTATAGTTCATTAGACGGTTGGTAAAAAATATGCTTCTATAATATGTTTCAAACCGAAATAAAGATCTTCATATGTTGCTTAATTACTTACTTACTTGCTTAATGTTGCTATTGTTGTGTCGTTATGCCATTGTTTTACTCTTACGCAAGCCGGTAAAATGGAGTGTCTTCCTTTTATAACGTTGCCATGTATAGGCTTGTTTGAAACTTTATTTCATTGGCTACGAAGCCCAACAGCCCACGTGGTCTCAACAAATAACAGCAGGACTCTATGAGGCGTAATATCGTGCTACTTGGTGCATCACTGGCTGACAGTAAGTGAGATTTCAGCAACTGTATCTGGCTCAAATCGTGTCATAAAAAGATGCTGATACTTTTGTCTTGTAGGTAAGAAGACGATGTAAAGAACAATACCAAACATTGCAGGCTAACAACCGAGGAAATAAGTATTAGAAAGTAAATATTAGCAAGATCTTTGACCAGCTAACTTTTCTGATGTCAACATCCGGATGTTATAGGCGATTTTCTCATCATGGAAAACGTTTTACCGGTAGAATTTTCATGCATTCTGAGCAATTAGTTGTAAAGGCGTTGCACCAGCACTGGCGAGCCGTTGGGTTTTGAGAGGTTTTAACCAGTAAAGCAAAGCTTTTAGGGACTAAGCACAATCCTCAGATTGACAAATATGGAGGTGTCGGGTTGTGCTACCTCCTTCTCTGCTTCCTGCTTACGTTCTGCTCAGCCAGAACAGACGGCTGTGGAGAAGGGAGAGGGGTATTATCCAGATCTGTAATAAGTTCCAATGGATTAGGATTGACCTCAAGGAGGTCTTCAACAAGTGTAGGGCCACTCACTGCCTCCATACCAGCCATATGATTGCGGGATTGACTTGTTGCCTGGGACTACACCCCCTAGAGGGAGGTTATATTCCTTATCCTCCCCTGAATCCCAGGCTATGCAGAAATAAATTTCTGACTCTGTTGACTCTGTGGGAATCATTCACCATTCTTCCTCCCCTGCAGGCGCATGGTTCTTTTTTGTGGGGAAGAAGGATAGCTCAATCAGACCCAACATAGATTATCGAGGACTAAACAAAATAACGATTAAGAACTACTACCAGATTCCTCTGGTAAGCTGCTTTTGACCAGATTCAGGGAGCCAAAATTTTCATTAAGCTATATCTCCTCAATACATTGCATTTGGTGCCCATTAATGAAGAAGATGGATGGAAGACAGCATTCAACACCCCTACAGGACAATATGAATCCCTGGTTATGCCTTTTGGGCTTACTAACACTCCAGCTGTCTTCCAACATCTGAAAAAAAAAAGGTGCTCAGGGACATGGAGGGGCATCGTGTCTTTGATTATCTAGATGACAAAATCATCTACCCTCTTGATCGTAAGTCCCACAAGAACCATGTCTACAGTCAGGTAGCTGCTCCCCTGCATGCTCTCATATCATCTAAGATCAAATCCTGAAGCGAACGGGCTGATCGAGCCTTTCAGAAACTGAGACTTGTTCTGGTTTCCCCCGATCCAGACTGACAGTTCATCATGGAGGGAGGCAGATCTTTTGGTTATCAGGCTCCTCTCTTATGAAACTATTTACACTTTAAGTCCATAAGGCAGACACCCTGTCTGATTTTGAGACTCCTCTAAAACGTCCTTTTTAATAAAGCTTAGAGTTGGCTCAGGTTATCCCTAGCTACTTCTGTAGCTATGCTGCTAAAGGCTTAGTTTGCTTCATTCTATCTTTACTCTCTCATTCTACAGTATTTGTTAGATCCACAGCTAACTGTATGTTCTCTCTGCTTTTTTTTTTATACCACTTAATTTCTCTGCTCCAGTAGAACTTTCAGTAATCTTAAACAATAACATTCTAGTTTAACTTGTTAGGCTTTCTAGTCAAAAGTTAAAAGAAATTGTAGGAAACAAAATCCTCCAACATAAATCACAACATTTAGGGTCAAAATAACCACATTGTTGCAAAGTAAGTTTAGTTAATTTAACACACAAACAATTCAAATCATAAAAAAGCAACTCTAGGTCCAGTCCCAAATAAACCTCACACTAAAAAATTAGACTTTATGTAAACAGAAATACTAAATAAAATAATTTCCTCCGAAGCAAGCTGTTTTATTACTGATGTTAGTAGTGAATAACATTTTCAAATTTTGCAATAATGATAAAAATTTCCAGCTGCATGTGCTGCTATTATACCTTATTTAAATGAGCCAACAAATAAATAATGGTGTCTTTTAAATTGTGCAGATTTTTTTCTAATAATCTCAGCAGCTGCACAACAAATGTTTCTTCACATTTCACAAATATAAACATAAATGGACTTTCAAAAGTATACTAATGTATTTGCATTAATATTTTCTTGTTTGTACATTATTTTTACTTTTAAGAGATTTAGAGCAATTTTCTAATGTCCTCAGTTTGACACAAATAAATTATAAAATAAAGTAACAAAACACAAATACTAAACGCATATAGATTCTATTGAATTACTGTATATGTATACAGTAGAACCTATAGAATTAAAAGATCTAGCTATGTTAATTAAATGAGACTACATCTGTTCAATGTAAATGTAGGGGGTAAACTAAGACCCCAGAGAACTTACTTGACTTCCAGAAAAAGGTTCATGCAGTCAAAGCAGTTAAGACTGAACAACTTGAGTTTTTTTCCATCTCCTTGACCATATTATGCATAAAAGTCTATTTCAGCTTCAAGGATCTAACTGGTAACACCCACATGTCAGCCTTTTAGCCAGTGTGAGGCAGATGGGAGTGGAAGGCATCATCGTCAGACACCCATTAGAAAGAATAAATGCTCTGACAGAACATGCTCTCACAGGAAATGAGGGGATGCCTCAAGCCTTCTATCTGCTCCCCAGATCTGTTCAGCTGCACTGCACACAATGTTTTCAATCGAGTTAGCAGTTCAGAATGGATTCAATCAATTAATGTGACATTTTTGCAGACCGGCAGTCAAATGGAAACATTAAATCATCTTTCCAAGTGTTCTAGCACCAATACTCCCCCACAGAGAGCAACCATTTGCTTGAAGATTGATGCAGATTAATTTCTCTAAACCTTCTAATTGCTTAATGAACCCTTTTCAGACAGTCAACTATTTTCAGCTATAGACCCCTTCGAGATAACCTTACAGTCATATTCGAGACAACCATCTAAATATTACTCATTGAACTCATAAGTAGCACCATTCCCATTTAGCAGCTTTTCTATACTTTCAACAAATGAGTAGGCAACGACTGATGAATAAAAATAGGGAAATAAGATTTAATGAAATTTATGATATCAAATGTAATTGTTTAGTGAATGGCATTCTTACCTCAGAATAAATATCATGAAACACACATTCTGTAGGATAAGAAGGCCGCCTTTGGCTGCTGCATGATAAGGTGTCTTCCAATCCAATCAGGCCTCGGCACTGCGTTATGATGTAATCTAGCAATTGGGCAAAAGGCTATTCAAGTACTGAGTAACTGATCATCAGATAAAAATCGACAGGCGGATTGGTGAGGCGTCTGCTGTGAAGCATGCGCTGTACCGGTCTGTTGTGGTGAAGAGAGAGCTGAGCCAAAAGGCAAAGCTCTAGATTTACTGTTCGATCTACGTTCCTACCCTCATCCACGGTCATGATCTTTGGGTCATGACTGAAAGAATGAGATCCTGGATACAAGTGGCTGAAACCAGTTTTCTCCGTAGTGTGTCTGGGCTCTCTCTTAGAGATAGGGTGAGAAGCTCAGTCATCCAGGGGGGACTCAGAGTAGAACTGCTGCTCCTCCACATCGAGACAAGCCAGTTAAGGTGGCTCGTGCATCTGGTTAGGATGCCTCCAGGCATGTCCCACTGGGAGGAGGCCCAGGGGGGAGACCCATGACATGCAGGAGGGACTATGTTTCTCGGCTGGCCTGGGAGCACCTTGGGGTTTTCCCAGAAGAGCTGGCCCAAGTGACTGAAGAGAGGAATGTCTGGGCCCCCCTACTGAAGCTGCAACCCCGTGACCCGACCCCAGATAAGCGGAAGACAGATGGATTGATGGATAAAATTTTAAATATATAACATTCAGCAATAAACAATGATTTCAGGTAGAGGAAACATACTTTTTTTGTTTTCTTTTTTACATAAAATGTCTGATGTTATTATTGATGTAGGTCAGAATATGATCATTTCAATTTATCTCACTTTATTTATATAGTGCAACACATATCATCTCAAGACAGTATACAGAGACCTATCAACCCTATCATACGGTTGGATTGTTGTCTGGTTTTCTATCTATTAATCCATCTGATTGCTGATTCCAGCAATCCCTAACACCAAGCATGCTTGTAGCAACATTAACTGTAGATGTGACTCTCTAGTAAATTGTTTGTTAAAAATAAGCCTGCTTTGAGTAAAGTTACCTTAGGTTAAAGCCTTTTTTTGTCCTCTTAACCCTTTATAGGGCACTCGGTGAAATACTTTGAAAATCAAAATTTCACTTGAAAAAATATCTAGAAATAAGTAAAAAAAAAATGAAGTGTATTTACCCTTAATTTTAGTTTGTAAACGAGATAATTTGCCAATGGATTGAGTATTTTTGCTATTAAAATACGATAATTGGATAACATGCACTTGAAATAAGACTACTGAAGTTGTGTTTTCTTATTTTAAATGTAAATTGTCTTGTTCCATTGGCAAGATATCTCTCTTTTGCCTCCTCAATCCAAGAACACTTATTTTAAGAAAAAAAATGACTTATCTATATTTAAATTTTTTCCAGTGTTCAAGCCAATAGTGTTATTGGAATCCAGGACAAGACCGTATTACCTTTGTAACACAAAAAAATCTGGATATTTTGATGGCAGAAATTAATATCAATGTAATAAAAAGAAACGCCAACTTGCCCGAATATATTAAGAGAAATAACAAAAGTGCTTCTATAAGAAACTCATGAAAAACACTCAGAGTGAAAGAAACACATTTATTTGGTATAGCATTAGAGGCATCAAACCTAGATATAATTGTTACATAGGCTGATTAACTTTTTTACTTTACTTTTTAACTTTTAAATTAGCTTTTTACCTTCTTTTCTTGACTCGTTAATTTTTTTTCAACTTAATTTACATTAGGTAATATATAATTCAAGGGCTCATCTAATTGGTCAAATGCCAAAATAAGATGTACAGCCATGTAGCAGAATCTTTGCTGAATGGCTGGATATAGATCTTGTGCTTCTAGATATCAGTGAGGGACGGGGGGAATGCCATTTGTAAGGGGTCTGCAAGTGATCACAAACGGTAACTTGCCATATAAAAGGTAAATCTGAGTTGAAGGATTTACAAGCATATTACGTACCATTCAGTTTTTCATTTATTAAAATAGATAATTTGTAGAATATAACAGAAATTTAGAATTGCCTAAATAATTTGAACAGAATTTGCTTTTATCTAATAAGTTGGAAGTGATTTCAATGATTACCCTACAGGATGCTACAGTTATGGGTTAGGAAAAGTTTTTTCATGATAGTTTCATTTTGCCATTTTTTTTTTTTTTTTTCCTTTTTGTTTTTTTTACCTTCTAAGTACTCCAGGGCTGTATTCCCTAAAAACTTTTTGGCATTAAATATTTAATCAAATCACTTATCAATCAGACTTTCTTAAGAGGACTTTTGGGTTGCTAAATGGTTTATTAAGGTAAATAACAGTTATTTTCTTCCAATAAATGGCATGCAGATTCTCAACTTAAAGCTTTTATGGCATTCTTCTAGTGCAGGCTCATTTAAAGGATTGGATGAAGGAAAACTTAGATTTTTATTTTCAAGTATGGAGAGTTAATTTTGATGTATGAAGAGTTGTTTAACAAACATATGCATGAAATATATGCATGAAATTTTTTTTTCAATAGCTTTTTTTCAGCTTGCCAATCTTAAAGAATAATTTCTTTTTATTTGATTTTCTGTTTTAAACAACAGAATCTTTTAATTTTGTCTTTTATTTTATTTAATCTATATCTTTTATCTCTTAATTTTATATCTGTTCACTCTTCAGTGTAATTCAGCCAAAATTGACATTCTTATGTTGACATTTGATCACCAGAGAGAGTCTAGCATCACCTTTGGTAATCCTCGATTCCATTTTTTTAGTTTATCTTAATCTGCCTCTATTCTGCTTTTATTTATCTTCTATTTTATCATCAATTTCATGTAAAACACTTTGAATTGTCCATTTACTAAATTATGCTATAAAAATAAACTTGCCTTGCCTTTCCTTACCTTACCTGAAAGACACAGCAAAGTTACAGAATAGTTACAAAAACATAGTCATATGTCCAGGTCCTGAAAGCATAATTATAACATGAAAAAAACAAAAAAACCAATCAACATTGCTTTTGACTTTGCAATAATTTATTTTGCACTGTGAAACAGTTAGGGATATGTTCTGTTTATCAACATCCCAAATTCAGAGTTTAGGGGAAGGTTGTAGGTGTTTGATTAAGTGTTATGATTTGATGCCAGCTTTATATAGCTTAAGAAACACATCCCAAGGGAACATTAAAGTGGCTCATATAAAAAGAGGTCACTGGTGCAATCTTAGAAAGTGACAGCTTTATTAAAACCTCATTGTAATAAGGCCAGGAGTTGTCCATGTTTGATTTACAAAGCAGTCTTAATAAGAATTTTCTTGGCAGTGGACACAATTTTTTCTGACATATTATGAATTACTTGGTCCTCAGCAAGGAATTTCTTATAAGGTCAGCAATAATGCAATACTGATGTTGTTGCACTGTTTTATTTTATTTGGCATTTAAGCCAAATGCTTGCAAAGAGTTGAAAGTTACAGTTTTTATTGTATCCTCTGTTATTTTCAAATACATTCACATCGCATTTTTTTTCTGCTTTATCCAGGGCCGGGTCGCGGAGGCAGCAGTCTAGGCATTGATGCCCAGACTTCCCGATCCAGTCACACCTCCTCCAGCATGTCTTGGGCCTTCCACGAGGCCTCCTCCCAATAGGACATGAATGGAATACCTCCTGAGGGAAGCGACCAAGGGACACCCGCACCAGATGCCCGAGCCACCTCAGCTGGCTCCTTTCGAAGTGGAGGAGCAACGACTCCATTCCGAGTTCCTCCCGGGTAACTGAGCTCCTCATCCGATCTTGAAAGGTGCGCCCAGCCACCCTGCAAAGGAAACAAAATTCAGCCCTTTGTATTTGCGATCTTGTCATTACCCAGATCTCATGACCATAGGTGATGGTGGGAACGTAGATCGATCGGTAAATCGAGAGTTTTGCCCCCCGACTCAGCTCCCTTTTCACCACAACACTCCGATACAGCGACTTCATCACTGCTGACGCCACACAGATCTTTCTAACGATCTCACCCTTCATCTGTCCCTCAATCATGAACAAGATCCCACAATACTTGAACTCTTTCACTTGAGAAAAGTGACATTGCTTGGTGATGTACATAAATGATGGCAGCCATGTGGGACAATTTTTAGATATTTTTGTCTTTTTCTTGTTTCACTTCCAAGGTGTACGGGTTATTTTTTAATATTTTAATGGGCTATTAAGCAACAATTCTTCATGCTATATCCAAAGTTCTGCAGAGTATTCTCTCATTTTAAGTCCAGTAATTTTATTGCAGGAGTAGACATTTTGTATGTTTGTTTTTGTTTGTTTGTTTGTCATGGCCTCAGATAATGGACTTGTATCTGCAATTGTCCTTTTAGATCTCGGTGCTGCATTTGATACAGTTGATCGTAATATTCTTTTAGAAAGACTTGAATATTTTGTAGGAATTAAAAGAACAGCACTAGACTAGTTTAAATCATATCTATCTGATCGAATTCAGTTTGTTCACATTAATGACAAATCTTCTTCATGCTCAAGGGTTACCTGTAAAGTACCAAAGGGATTAGTACTAGAACCAATTCTCTTTATTATATATATACTCCCAATTAGTAGAATTATTAGACAGCATGGTATTAATTTCCACTATTATGCTGATGATACTCAGCTATATCCATCTATAAATCCAGATGAAATCCTGATAAAAGGGAGTTTTACCTCTCCACTGTCAGTACAAGTATGCTTAGTTTGAGGAATTACATTCGAGTCAATAAGTCAATGCAACCAACTGGTTTTCTTTAGATAGAAAACTTTGAATCAATTTTGCTGTATGATCTGGTGAACTGTAAGGTGCTTTGATATAACATTTGTTGTGAATTAGCGCTATATAAATAAACTGAATTGAATTGAATAAACTTAGACTTGGACAAACTTTATTGTCATTTTGTATACACAAAATGTTTTGTATACACAGTGTGTGTACAAAACGGAATTTCGATGCACACAGCTTTTCAACAGTGAATGAGCAGCTTACATCAGTGAAATAAACATTTCCATTTATAAAGTGCAGCAATGACATTAAGTTGAGTTCCGTTTTAAGGGATTTGAACCTTTGCCATGTAGTGCAACTATGATTTTTACAGCTGTGATGCAGAGTCTAGATTGGTGACTTGATTAGAGTTTTAACAGTTTGACAGTCTTATGGCAGCGAGGAAAAGCTGTTGCAGAACCTGAAGGTCCTACATCGAATGTTGCGAAGCCTCTTCCCATAGGGTAGCAGGGAAAACATTCAATTTGTGTGTATGTGAGGGGTCGCTGTGGACATGCAGTGCTGGAATGAAATGTCTTTAATGGAGGGAAGAGGGGCCCCAATGATCCTATCTGCTGCTCTCACCACTCACATTCTTCTAGTCTAAGGTGCTGCAGCCACCACACCACACAGTGAGCTCTCTTGCTACTTAATAAACTATTTAGCTGATCATCCTCTGCCAGGAGGTTATGCTAAACCTTCTTTAATTTCTACCAAAAGGCATCTCTAAATTATATCCAAAGAAAATATTCCATTGCATACGGTTTATCTTTGCAGAGAGAGCCAGGTGAAAAGGTACATAGATCTTTGAATATTTCTCTCTCATAGTTCTCGTTTCTATCTATTCAAATATGATGTGTTTCCTTGTATTATCATTAAAACATTTTCTTAGTTTCCTTTCATTTTTTCAACATTTTAGTTAACATATTCATTCAATTTAGGTCTGAATATCCATGACATTACAACGTTCTCTCTGTATTTTTTTTTTTAATATCAAAACCTTGTGAATTTAAATCTACTTTGACCCCTGAGCAGTGGAAACTAAGGGGGAAATTCTCAGAAATGAAGCCAAATTGCCAAAGTAGAAAGAAGAATGTTTTTGTTATTTGCTTTTTTGAAATAATGAAGATTGATTGATCTGTGTGCAATCCAAAATTCATAGTAGATCAGGAAGTGTTTGCATTGGGATGAAAACCTTATATGTCTAAAACCATTATTTTATTGTACATTTTGCTAGCTTGTCTGTCTGCTATATTAACCAGTATGATGCGTTGAACTAGATCTGCTATTTTCACAGCCTTTGGGAGATACATTTTTACAAAGTAGGGCATTCATTCCTAAAAAGTTTTTTTTTTTTATTCTATAAATCAAAGTTTTCTGCCCAATAGCAATCATGAACTGCATGGCAGCATTCTATACCCAGCTATTGTAGTATCTAGGCAAGAGCTTTAGTCTGGTAAAGAATCTGGTTGTTATTAGGAATTTTACTTACTTTTTCGCAACTAAATAAAACTGCAATAAAACTGACCAATACTAGACTAAAAGCTTTTTAAATTTTAGTCGACTAAAACTGACTAAAACTATCACATATCGTAATGACTAAAATGCGACTAAGACCAGTAATAGTTTTCGCCCAGGAGACTAAGACTAACACTAAATCTAACAAGTCTGTAAAAATCAAAATTGTCCACAACTCAATGTTTCACCCAATTATAGGAAACACAGCAGACCCACGCTGATGTGTGTTCCTGTGTTCCTAAGGGCACAAAAAGCCTATAATTATGTTATATGGGAGATTTTATGTTATGCAATTCACTTTGTGCAACCAGTTTTGCCTGTGGTTATAGCTCTGAAGTTTGCCCAAATGACATAAGTCAGAAATTAAGAACTGCACTTATCGGTCATGTGAAAAGGGTTGTAACAGCAAAGCAGGCTTGTCATGTATACAAGGAGCCGTGGGAGAACTTCAGTGGTTTATTGGCAAGGCACTGTAGGGAACATGGTCTTAGAGGATAAATAGAATAAGTGAGGTTGATGCTGCACACACTCTGGGTTTTACCTTGTCTTCCCCTCTCCTTGGGGTGATTTTGTGGGCAATTAATGATTCTGACCCCAAGGATGAAGGTGGGAATTAACATTTTCTAGGAAGCTCTCCATGCGTTAATACAGGGCTCCCTCTTACGTTTGTATGTCGCTTGATGTTGTTGTGTATTTAGAGCTGGCCCATTTGTATTATTAACTTCGATAATGCTTAATTGAAGGCATGGTTTTTAACTTATCCTATCAGTGCCCTTTGGAAACAAAAGATACTCACATCAAATGGATGTGATAGAAAGAGAGAAAACAAGAAAGAAAAACTCTGCAGTTAACCCATCCCCTTGGGGAGCAGTGGGCTGCCATTTGCAGCACCTGGGAAGAAATGTAGGATTAAGGGTCTTTGCTCAGAGACCCAGATTGGCAGTCTGTGGGAGTGGGGCTCGAACTCAGCCGAATTCAGTGGTTAGAGCTCAATGCTCTACCCACTAGGCCGTTGCGCTTGGACTGGCTGCAAATTGCAGCCCACTGCTCCGCAAGGTGATGTGTTAAATGCAAAATTCCCCCAAAAAAGGCCATAAAATAATTTTGAAATCAAAAAAGTAAGCGTTTTATGTCTTTATTAAGTCTTGAATTATCAGCGATTAAAATTGGCGAGTTTTATAAAAAGCAACAATTTCTTAAAAATAGCATTTTTATAAATTTTTATTCTTAAGAAAAAAACAGAATAGCAATTCACCAGCCTTTTCTAAATTTACTAACAGCAACACTATTAAAAATAATAGATCAAAAGACAGGCTGCAGTTACTTGATTAGTGTTCCTATGGGATACTACTTGGTTTAAATTCTATTTTTTTTCTTGTAAAAATAAAAACTCTCCTCGCCCTCATGCAGGCCTTTTTTACTCCAAGCTCGGGTCCTCTACCAGAGATCTGGGAGCTTGAGGGTTCTGCACAGTATCTTTGCTGTTTCTAGAACTGCACTCTTCTGGACTGAGATGTCTGATGTATTTCCAGGGATCTGCTGTAACCAATCTTCAAGTTTGGGGGTCACTTCCCCGAGTGCCCCAATGACCACGGGCACCACTGGTGCCTTGACCTTCCAGGTTTTTTCCAGCTCTTCTCTGGGCCCCTGGTATTTCTGTAGTTTTTTATGTTCTTTTTTCCTGATGCTGCAGTCACTTGGTATTGCTATGTCAACCACAATGGCTTTCCCCTGCTTTTTGTCCACCACCTCAATGTCTGCTTGGTTTGCCTTTACCATTCAGTCCGTCTGTATCTAGAAGTCCCACAGGATCTTAGCTTGGTCATTCTCTACCATCTTTTGAGGTGTTTCCCACTTTGACCTTGGGGTTTCCAGCCCATACTCAGCACAGATATTCCTGTATACTATTCCAGCCACTTGATTATGGCGCTTCATGTAAGCTTTCCTTGCCAGCATCTTACACCCTACAGTTATGTGCTGGATTGTCAGTTATGTGCACCTGGGGTCTTGTCTGGTGTGGTAGATCTGGGCTTCTATTGTTCTGGTGCTTAGGGCCGGTGGTACATCCTGTGTAGGGGCTTATCCTCCCATGACTGAGACTCTGGCACCTCATCTTCTGTTCCCCTTCTGTATTTATATATATATATCTATATATATATATATATAGATATATATATATAGATATATACAGTAATTCATGGTTTAAAATGGTTTATAACGGTTTATAACGACCAGAAATGGTTTAACAACAGTTGCCTTTTGAACAATATAATGAGATATTAAACTGCCGCAAGTTGTGTGGGATTCCCCAGAGTCAACAATTGGAACTTCTGTCTGGAAGGAGAATGGACAGTTGAGTGACCCGGTAGAAACAGAGGGCGATGTTTCCAATGTTGAATTCTGGTTCGATAAGGGTTTGAGGGTTTGTGAAGAAGCCAGTTTGCGATTTCTGTATCTGTCCGGGTAGGTTTTGAGAAATCCTTCTTTGACAGTTACTTGTTAGGCAAGGGGAATATACAGGGTCAGATACCTGAGAGCGGAGATTGGCAGAATGATTAACGGGACAAACCAGAGTTTGGAATCCGAGAGCCGGTCCAGAGTCAGAGCCAGGTGATCTGAAAACCAGAGACAATTTAGGGGAGAATCTGGGAGCAAGGTCAGGGCACCGAAAACAGGTCAGAGATCCAAAAACCCACTATGACAGGTCCGATAGAATTCAGGCAGTTTCACATAATTAGGAGGAAGAATCAGGTGGCCCGTCTGCCTGCCCGAATGGGCAGGCAGACGGGTAACAGGAATGCTACACCAATAGCTCGTAATAATCTAGCACTAGTGACTGGTGTGACTGCTGTTTATACAGTCGGGTGAGCAAGTTAATCTGAAGGAGGCTGATTGGTTACAGGGTGGAACTAATGCCAAGAATCATGACAGTAAAATGTTAAGCTAAACAAAAGAAGTAGAAGTTAAAACAACTTTGAGACTATCTAAAATCTTGGTTTTCCTAAAATGATTACATTGTCTAGTGTTAGGAATCCAGTTTGTGTGGGTTGTGTTTTTGTGTGTTTTCCCTCCACCACCAGGTGGCGCCTGGTTCTCATTGGCCTTCTTACACACCTGCTGATGGTTTCCTCGTTAACGAAGTGTTCTTAAGCTGCTGACTGCTACTACCGCGACGCCAGAGTGGTCATCAGAGCAGAAGGTCATCCAGCAGACTGGATGTTTTGGACCTTCTCCCCTTGGAAGGATTGTCTGAGTTTCAAACTGAGCAGGGGATTTATCTCCACAAGAAACAGTTCAAGTACCATTGGAAATCTAAGTAGCAGTCAGCTCCTATGTTCCTCAAGCAAACACCTCAACCTGGGTAAACCCTGTCCACCCTCCAACGAGCAACTCAATTACTGGAACAACCCACACCGACTGGATTCAGAGAAAGACACCTTTTACTGGAAACTTCTGGTTTGCCAGTGTTCAGAGCAGCACTGGACCCATCTCTACCAGCTCTCAATAAACCAGTTAAACCTTCCCTTGGTCTCTCTGTTTGGTTTCCTGCATCTAGGTCAGATCTTAGAATTAAATCATGACATCATGATGTTAGAGTAAGTTGTTCATTTGATATCTGATAGATTTACTTACATTTAAGCTATATTTCCAGTGCGATGTTAAGTGGTCCATTATTCTTGGATTGATTGCTTTTGTCTCCAGCTACTTATGCTGGAGGAATCTGTTATTTTTCCCTCAATTGAGTGACTCCCCTCACTGAGGAAACACCATCTGATCATCATCATGATTATTTCTTCTTTATTAGGTATGTAACATTTGTTGTCTTACTGAATGAAGCTGTTAGACTTCCAAGCCTGTTTCCAGTGCTAGAACTGTCTTAAAACTGTCTTAAAATCTTATTGTTTGAGCTCCATTGGTAATAAATATTGTGTGATTCTAAAATGTCACTTACTATACAATGTTTAAACAATAGATTATTCATGTAATTATTTAATAAATTTTTCATTGGCAAACAATTATTGTGTAAACCGTAAGGATGTAATGTGTATGTAGTCTACTAGCATATATGTTAGCAAAGCCTTTTGGTGTTTGCCAAACCACTGCAAATACACCAAGTGGTTACACTGTTCTGGTCAACTTGATTCAATGTAATCATATCTTTTACACTTGTTTGTTTATTGTTTAGATAACAAGTGATTGATTTTGTAAAAAAAATTTGTTATCCAAGCAAAATAGTGGTTTTGTAAGTAAGCAAATGGCTATGTGGAGTTTATGGGAAAGATTATATTTTGCAAAGAGGGTATGTGTGTTCATTCTGCATTGAGTAAATCCCCTAACTGAAGTAACACCATCTGATCAAAGTTGTAATTATTTGTTCTTTAGCAGCTACCACATCCAGGAGTGCAACATTTTGGAGGCACCTCTGGGATTACTCCTCTGATGTCCGGTATCCACAGCCTGGTGACTGAATTCTGATGCAGCTAAATCCCCCACAACATAACCCAGGAGGTTGTTGCTGTGCAACGAGAGCTTGAAGTTGGAGGTTGTGTACCTGTTACCTGATCATCGGGAGCATTAAAGACCATCCAGTTCAAAGCTATGTCTTGGGCAGATTGCAATGATAGCCTTAGAAGTATTACAAACAGAAGTAGCAGTAGGGGAACTACATACCCTGACTAGAGAACACCTTGCAGTTTGTGATTTTCTTGATATATCTAGGGACCAAAGAGCCACTGAATCAAAATGTGTGACTGAGTTAGAGGATGGTGGCATGTCTATACTATTGCAACTAAAATACAAAAATTACAGATTTGACCTCTTAGATTGATGATGCAATGTGGCAAGATGATGGTGGATAAAACATAGCTGAACCAGGAGGAGCTGAGGAACACAGAACAATGGGAGAAAATAAGGAATAAATGACTGCACAGACAACTGCAACTACAAACAGAGCTCATGATTCACACAACCTACAGAAAATAACCACAACATGACCCATACTGTTCTCCGGCAACATTCAGCAGCTGCTAAGTCCATTCTGGAGTAAATACAGTACGTTATAGTTTTGGGGAGGATAAGAGAGCACACCAGGTTGAAAATTGATTAAGTCCATGTTATGTAGAAAAAGTGGATGCGGTACTCAGCACTATTTCTCCAGGCTCACAGCTCCATGGTTATTTGAAATGGAAACCACACTTAATTTTCCCGGTAGTTAGATGTATCCTATGATCCCTTTTTCAAGAAAAGAGTGCCACAGTTATCATATGAGGCACAGATAAGCAAAGAAACCCCAGAGCTTCTCCATGCCAGTCCTAGATCTCAGACAGAAAGTAGTATTTACTCCCCAAGAGTCAGAATCAGGGCTCAAATATAACTTAGCTCTAGTACGAAACATCTGTTTGCCCACTGTCTTCACTGGCTTCCACAATGACAGTATCAGTAAAGACATGCAGCCCCTTTTGCTAGATCCAGACACTCCAGATGAGGCTTTGCTAGAAGGGTTAAACATTGCCTGTGCTACTGAGGCTGAAAAGAATTAAAGGAAGTCTTGCACCTCAGTTGAGTGTATATGTTGTGTACTCAGACGATATGCAAACTCAAAAGGGCTCAGGGAAATAGACCAAAACAAAGATTACACCTGAACTTATGACTGAGTTTGAAGAAGTTAAGACAGGCTTTGCTTCTCTTAAAACTTTGAGTGCAGATATAGCCCAAATTAAAGAAATATGGAAGTAGCCTGGGCTCCATCCATATCTACAAACACCACCTAAGCTTTCTGCAACAGAAAATCCCAATCACCCACTCCACCACAGCAGTTCTACAACAAAACTAAGCTTTCCGCAACAGAAAATTCCAATCACCCACTCCACCACAGCAGTTCTACAACAAACAATGGTAGCCCTAAGCACCTACTCCAATGCTCCCTCACCATGTACCGAATATGCAGACTAACCCCTTTGACTAACCCCATGCCCCACAGATATGTTTTTGCCTGTCAGTAAATTGGCACAAATGCACGGTGTATGCATTGCTACCAAAGTAAAAGTGGAGAACTTCCAAGCTGTTTATAGAGCCAGAGGTGTTAGACATGATAGGGACGTTCCTTCACACCGTAGTGTGAAAGAACTCGATACTCCCACTGCAGATTGGGAGTATAGAGTTGTCTAGTTTTTCCTTTTTGATAAAGCTTATAGTAAGAATGGCTCAGGTTATCCTGAGCTATCTCTATAGTTATGCTGCAATAGGCTTAGACTGCTGAAAGGATCCTTTTTCATAATTCTCCTTCATTCTATCTCTATTCTCCCACTCTACAGAATATGTTAGTTCAATCTCTAATGCTAGGCTATCTCTGCTTTTTCTCATAGTAGCTTTATCTGGTCTGTTCCTGTTGGGCTGTGACACCATCCTAAAGAAAAATATCAGCTGTGCTGCTGCCATCAACACCTTTGTTTATAGATGTTTGAGCTTAGCCTGTTTTTTTTTCAGTTTAGTCCTGTGTCTCTGACTGTGAGTGGCTGGATGTGCATTTTTCATCCTCTGACATGGGAGTGGGCTTGGAGCTCATCTGACTGGCTGTGTGTTTCCTGGACGGAAATGGTCTGGTCTGAGATGCTGCACAGACTCATTGAATGGGGCTTTTCTTTACAGCTGCGCCAGTTCTTCTTTTTTATATATCCATTTTAATAACTTTTCAAAATTTGTCTGAGTCAAATGTAGGAAACTGTTTTAATATGTGTGTGCAAAATTTGTTCTGAAAAAATCTGCACAGAGCTGCCCACCCTGCACAGTTGAAGGCTTTATATGCAGCCAGTGTGATGACGTTGCTGGTGTTGGATGATTGAGTTTTCTTTGCAATCAAAGGGTTGATAGTTCAAGCCCCAGCTCTGGCAATCAATGTTGTTGTGTCTTTGGGAGATCTCACCATCTTTGTCAGAAAAAGCAAATTAGTTAAATAAACCTTGACTAAATTATATTAGCCTCTCAAACAAAAAATATGCCTTTAAAATGGATAACTTTAATAAGTATTGATTTGTGTGTATTCAATAGGATTGCTTAGTGTTGGCGAGGCATTGAACCATTTGGTCTGATTGCTTCAACATGAAAGTGCTTGTGCAACTTGAACAATGATGAGTAAAATGAAGTTGTTATTAATTTTTATTCAGGAATTGTAATTTTTCAACAGTTTTTGGCTTAAATCTTTTCTTTTATTTCAACAAAACTTCATCTGCCTTTGAAAACACTCGTTCACAAGGCACTAAAGATGCTTGCATGCATAAGAACACAAGTGCAAGTCTGCACAAACTGGGGTACTGGAGAATTTTCCGCCCTTCCTATACCAAAAGGGATTTTCCCTTTGGCTTATGTTGGCCTTTGAAAGGTAGCGCTGGACTTTAAGTGTAGCCTCTGCAGTCATATTTTGTGATTTTCTGGCCTCCATCACATTTGCATCTAAACGATACCAGAGCTTGCTATCTAAAAGCAGATCTTAGCAAGAGTAATATGTAATAGAAATAACTTGTCACAAAACAAATACTAAAGCACCTCCATTTTTTATAATGAGAAGTGAAATCCTGGGGTGTATTATCAAAGCTCAGTACAGAACTCATCACTGTGGCACATTCAGAGGTCAGCATCTGAATTGCCTCAATGGCATTGGTGTGGCTGAAAAAAAAAAGATAATTTTTAATCTGGAATCAAGGAGGGTAGTTAAAGCTAGGATGCTCATATTTTGTATCCATTGAAGCCTGTCCCATAGTTGCCTGATGAAGTGGTCTACAACTTTGAGGGAAGCTGGGGGTGCTGGTTTTGTCATCTCCTCCTGAAGGCTCTGCTCCAACATCTAAATTAGGGGAATGACTTTGGAGGCAGAAGCTGTCTCCTCTGCAGACAGCTCAACAGTAGCATAATAGAATGGACCAGCAAAGAAAGGAACCCTCTAACGATGTTGAACTCTTCAGATGTTAGGTTCAGAATGTCCGTTTGCAGACCAGCTAATGCTGCTCCAACTGGCTCCCTTAATTTAATCAGATGCTGCAGAATATAGTATGGGCTGTTCCATCTGGTTTCCACCTCTTGTATCAGCTTCAGCTCTTGTAGCCCCAGATCATACTGTACTTGTGAAAGCTTCTTTTTTTAAATACACAGATAAAAAGTCAAATCACTGTAGTATAACATAAACCAATTAGATTTATGATCAATGGTAATTACGGGAAAGAGCGTACCTTAGCAGTAGTGCTGCTTCTAAAGTAGATAACCAGCTTCCGTGCTTTGGCCTGGATCCCAGAGAGCACAGGGTGCTCGTCAAGGGACTTCTTTACCACCAGTTTCATTGTGTGGGCAATGCAAATATGATGCTGAAGCTTCAGTAGCCTCACAGAGGCAACCATATTAGGAGCACCATCAGTCACCATTCAGGTCACCTTGTTAGTTTTCCCCTACTCCTCCATCATGGATCTTTTCATACAAGTATATTTTCAGCAGTGTGTAGTTGGGGGAATGACTGCACTCCCAGCAGCACTACATCGAGCCTAGTTTGGTCATCCAGGAAATGGCATGTTACAGACAGGTAGGCATCCATGTTGATGGATGACCACATATTAGAAGTAAGGCTAACAGCTGCCACCTTTCCTACTTTAGACTTTAGAGCCTTCTCTTTAGCAGACTCAAATGTTTCTTCCAGCCTAAAGTAAAAATAAACATAGATCTAAATCATGAGGCAAACAAAGTACTCTTTCATTTAATGAATGCATCCATATATGCCTGCCAAGTTGGAAGAACATATTGAGGATCCAATTTGGCCATAAAACTCCCACATCTTGACTGAGTAGTTAGGCTGTTTAAATGCCTGGCGAAGTTCTCGCACAGTCCGAACCACTTCCTGAAGCGGTCACGTATAAGGGTAGAGAGGCTTCAAACATCATAAATTTTGGCTTCCCCTAAATGAATCATACACATAAGGGAAACGCCCCCTCTATTTCTTGACACACATCTCGAAGTCTCGGCTCATCTCATAACATCATTAGTATTGCTATTACTGACTTAGGCAAACTGGGTAAAATTGTTGTCTTTGTTGTGAATTTAATCCCCTTTTCCCCTGCCTGTCACATGTTGATGTGCCCCTGGGCAAGGCCCCTAATTCTAAGTTGCCTATTCATTTTATATTGGTGTATGAATATGTGCATTGATTAGTGTGATTGGGTTAATATGGGTATCATGTAAATTATATAAAGGATAAAACTTAAAAAGTTTCAATATTATATTTGAGTAGTACATAGTGTTAGGTTTATTCAATGATGATTATAAAATTAATGTTTGCTTATGAAACATTTTTCCAAGGGGATGCTCCACTCCTGTGTCATGATTCAGTCAGGACACCATCCTGCCTTGTCATTCTTATGGAGCATTCTGTCTTCATGAACTGATCAATTGTTCTGTCAGAACAATACTCTGTTTGTAACCATGTGTCATGTTCTGTTAATAAAATGCTCTGCGGAGGAGGTCCAGTGGGAGACTGGGGTTCAACTGTCTCTCCTTCCTGCAGGAATTGTATCCATAAATTGTGTATTTCAGTTCTTCTTAAAGCTTAAGTGTGTAATTTTCAGCGACATCTAACGTCCAGACTGCAGACCGCAGCAACATGAACATCTCCCACCCACCGCTTCTCCCCCCCAACAGTACGGCGAGCGTTACGGGACAAAATGTCTTCCACGACGTCCGCATCACCTACCTTCTTAAGTGATGAGGTTTGTTTACATAGATAATTTTACAGATAGTATTTCATTAGTCTGTGTAGGGTATAGATTTCATGTAGACTTAAGATAATAAATATACCCATAATTTTTTCTATCTCGCAATCGCTAGTTTGTTGGCTCTGCACTGCCGTAGCGCAAAGATGTCTGCCTCCATGGCTGCGAGACTCGCTCCTATGTAATTATAAATAACAAATTCTAAGGCAACGCAAATATTAAGGTTAAGAGGCTGAGCTCGTAGATGATGATAAATAACATAGTTATGTATAATATATTACATTTCTGACTGTATATCTCTGTAATTATTACACACTGTAGCTTTAAGCAAAAACCAAATTTTATGAACCCGACATTTTGGTGCCGAAACCCGGGAGTCAAGATCCAATTGTCCAGGACCATGTGGGACCAAGGCCAAGAATCTGTCGACAGCCATCCTCCCTTCGCCGGAAGGGGCCAGTTTGGTCCAACCCTGCCCTGGGCATCTTGGTGACGACTCCCGAGGAACTGATTCTACACGACAAAGGGTAGGCCTGAAGCTTTTGATCAAAAGTTGGTCTAGGACCATTTAAGTTACAGCTGTAATTGTAAGAATATTTGACGAGACCAAGTCTTGTTGACGGATATGGCATCTGGGTATTCTGTGCGTTAGAGTATGGGACTCTGTGTTGTTATCAAGATAGTAAGGTTTGCAGCTGCCGCAGCAGGGAAATTTGACAGATACGGCATCTGGGTATCCGGTGCGTGCGAGGGCCTGGAGTTGGAGACCAAAGTGTACACGTAACGATAGGTGTTTTTTGTCTATGTTGGTTAAAATAAAAAAATATAACAGGCCTTAAAATAGGTGTGACTGTGTGAGAGTGTGTGAGGAAACAATCGAACCTTTCAGGTTCTGTTGTTTCATGCTAACACAGCAGGGGTTAATACAGTACAACTCTTGTGGATTCAGAGGCAAGAATTTCTCACCTGAAAAGGTAAAAGCAGAAATTACCACAACAGTTTTGGGGTACTGTCCTGTTGAATAAACATCCAGTGCGTAGAATACCCTAGGTGTTTTTACTGGACTAAATTATTTAAAATGGGGAAAGGTCAAAATAAATTTAGGGATAATTTAAAATCTACGATTAGAAGTTTGTAGAAGTGCAGGATCCAACAAAAAATAAACACTTGAATATATGGGTTTAAAAAAATATGGGTTTGAGGGATGCCTCTATTCCAAGATAAAATAATAAGAACTAAATGATAAAATATTAGAACTAAAATGAGCCAGGGAGGTAAAAGAATTAAAAAGGATGGGTTCAGGGAAGAGTATAGAGAAGATCATAAGGGGTATGGAAAGTTTGTGTCAGATTGATCCAAGTAATTTAAAATACTTGTAGAAGTGGAAGTTAGAGTATGAAATAGATGGTATGTGGAAGTAGATCAACGGAGAAATGTTATGTACCGGCTAGAAACAAGCGCTAGAGCAAAAAATAGATAAATAAAAATATTAATAAATAAAAAAGTTACTCCAGAGAAGAAGCTGACACACATTTGATACATTCAGGCTCATTCCCAAAAACATGAATACATAGTTCTAGCAATTAATGGACAGGCAGTAAGACTTATATGCGAATCAGGAGCCTGTAATACTCTTGTTAAAGTTAATGTAAATTCTAAAACCATCTAAAAGGTTGCAAGGTTGCATGTTGTCAAAAAACCTACATTTTATGAACCCGACACATAGGATGCTCAATGTGTTTCATAGGGAAACTTCCTCAATAAACAGTTATTTGTCCTTCAGTATATACTACAAGACAAACTATAGCCACTAATCTAACCTAAATAATATGTAGCTGTATAAGAAATTACAGAGTAACTCTGACCATGGCTTAGAACGTACAGTAAGTTTCTTGTAATGAATTCAATTCAGTTTATTTACATAGCTCCAGTTCACAACATATAATCTCAAGGCACTTTAAAGTTCAGCAGATCATACAGTCAAATTGATTCAAAGTTTTCTATCTAAGGAAAACCAGTTGATTGCATCGACTCATTGACTCAAAGGCAATCCCCCACTCTAAGCACACTTGTAGCGACAGTGGGGAGGAAAAACTCCGTTTTAACAGGAAGATACCCATAGCAGAACCAGGCTCAGTGTGAGCGGCCATCTGATGAGGCCGACTAAGGTTCAAGGAGACAGAAGCAGAGATTCAAAAGGCAACTGTAACAGGCTGCCCCGTCCGGGAAACACACAGCCCGACAGACAATTTCCGAGCCAGCTCCCATGTCAGAGAATGAAGAAAGCACATCCAGCCAGTAAGAGTCAGAAAAACAGGTCTACACTGGAAACAAACCTATTTCCAACATCTAAAAACAAAGGTGTCGATGGCAGCAGCAGAGCAGATATATCTCTACAGGATGGTGTCACAGCCAAACAGGAACAGACGAGGTGAAGCTACAATGATAAAAAGCAGAGATGTTCCTAACAGAACACTTTCCTGTGGAAAAGTCATATTTCTGACATAAGATAAAACTTGGTCATTTAAGGCTTTATATGTGAGAAGGAGGATTTTAAATTATATACTTGATTAAACAGGAATCCAATGAAGAGATATGGAGAGATATGATCTCTGTTTTTAATTTTCATCAGAACTCTAGCTGCAGCATTATGGATCAGCTGAAGGCTTTTAACTACAGTTTGTGGACTTCCTGATAGTAAAGAATTACAGTAGCCCAGCCTTGAAGTAACAAATGCATGGACTAGTTTCTCAGCATCACCCCTGGACAGGGTATTCCTAAGTTTTGCAATATTGCCCAGATGAAAGAAGACAATTCTAGAAACCTCTTTAATATGGGATTTTAATTACAAGTCCTGAACTAAAAATAAGATTTTTTTACTTTATTATCAGAAATCAATTTAATTCCATCCAAATGAAGTGATTGACTAATCAGCTTATTTTTCAAAGACTCTGGTCCAAAGACTAGACATGCTTGTAATCTATGCAATGGGTTAATTGCATCTGGATTTATAAATAACTGTTTGTGCTTCGAATTTTAAATAGTGCAAAATCTCTTCCATACACCCATTTCCATATTGGTCTGAATTTGTGGTTTCATTATTTGCCTATGGTATTTTGCTTCTGCCTCATGCCTTTCATATTCCTCCTGAATAGCCCTAGAATGAGGTAAAAGTAAACTTTTTCTCCCCCAATCTGCAATATGACTCTGTTCATTTTTGTTATAAATCTAAATTGAAAGATCAATGTATATTGTCTCTCTGTATTTCCACTGCTTAAGTGGTACTTTGGCAAAAGTCTCCTGTTAATTTCTGCAGCTGCTAATGGAGCAGTCTCAGTTTAATGAACAGATGTTCATGCACAGTAGTGATGTTTGCCATTGCAGGGGGACGTCTTTAATAGTGGTTGGCCCATGGAATCCATTGATGAGTTTGAGCACAGCGTGTGAGTGTTGATACTCGCAAAACATTCTCACTAAGATGTATGGCTAAATCTATCCTTTAGCTGATGTATTTACATGAGCTGCTTCATCCTGCCCAAACTCCTTAAAAAACATTTAGACATTTTGCGTTGGATGTCATCAAATATTTCCAGAAGCTATTTACATAACAACCCAATAAATAAAAACACACGTCTGGATGCAAACCAGCTGTGTTCTGTAATTAAGGAATTTTGATTGTGAAAAAGAAATATGCTCATGCACAGTGACCCCAAAGAGTATTGGAACAGATAAGAATCACAAAACATTTCCTAAACAAGAAAAAATATTATACTGAAAACTGAATATTCCCTCTCAGAGAAAAGGAGCAATTTCCATGTGGAGAATTTATTCTGATTGATGCTAAACATTATGAAAATAAGAAAATGAAGTGAAACCAACTTTATTCAGGAATACAATGAGAAAACAGTCAAACATACAAAAAGATTACAGCTTAAACATAATTAAAAATTCCAAATTAGAATAGCCACACAACTTTAAAGATATCCATACCAAATGAAGAATTACATGAGAATTTTTTTTTGTGGTGCAGTAATATATTCTTGCTCTTTCTAAATCAAATTTTCTATTCTGTTTACCTTTTTTAAATCGCTTGCTTTGGGCCAAAACAGTCAAATTCTACCTGAAACTTCTTGCCAAGGAATAAAGGAAAAATTTATCCCTGCAAAAAATGTGTAAGTTAATGTCTTGATCTGTGATAATGAAATTAAACTATGTTGTCTTAAAGAAACCTGGCTGCAAAAAGAGGATCATGTTAGCAAAAATTAGGCAAATTCCTCTAGCTAATAAAATGTTTCATGCCTAGAATTTCTGGTTGAGAAGGAGTGAGAACAGTCTTTCAGTCTGATTTATTGATTAGTCCAAAGCCAGTTAATAGTTATAAGTCTTTTGAACTTTCAACAATATGTTTTCCATATCTAAATTGTAAAGCAACTAAACCTCTTCTGTTTGTAACTTTGGATTATCCACTAGGTCCTTACTTAATTTTATTTAGTGTTAGGACATAGTGTTAAATGTCCTTATTGTTAAAAATATAAGTCATTACTGAGATTCCTCCTATGTCTTCCACCTAACCTCAGCAGATTCAGCCCTGTCAGGATCCTGCCCTTTGTGGACTTTTCGAGTGTTCATTTACATTTTAATTTATATCATTCTGTTTTCTAGGTAGTTGTTTCTTTTTTATGTTGCGTCATTGTAGTGTATTTCTAGTCATTATTTGGTAGTGTTGTGTTTTTGCGTTACTCTCTGTTGCCCCCTCGTGCCAGTCTCCTTTCCCCTTGGCTCCCTTTTAGTTACTTCTATCCACATCTGCTTCATATCAGCTCATTAGCCTTTCTTCGTTCACCTCTGCAGTTCCACTTTGTTGGTTTCTTGTTACTATGTTGCTTAATTGCTTGCTTCCCATGTGTTCTTTCTCCTTGACGTCTCTTGGTTTTTTGGTTCTTTTTTTGTTCCTGGATTTTTGCCTCTGTTGCTTCTGGAACTTCAATTAAATCAGCTAAACTTAGCTCTGCCGCCTCATCTCTGCATTTGGGTCTTCAAAAACCTTGAAAAACCCATTATCTGTAAGCCTATAGATTTTTTTTCAACATAGGATTGTAAGGGATCGTTATGGTGAGTGTCTACATCTTCAGGCCCCATCCTTCTGTGGCCTCAATTCATGACAGCTCCCATCCAATTAACAATTGGAATACTAGCCAGTATTTTTTGCGACCATTACAGGTCCCGTAGATGGTGTATAAGTTTTGGCTATAGGTACTCTTTAAAAGACCTCTTATTTTATTCTGCCGAACTCACACATATGACTGTTATCACCATAGATTACTTTCAGGAAGTAGATGACTCAGAGAAGGCACTGACCATGGCTCTGTTCGAATTTATTGACTGCGTCTTCCAAGGACGCAGTCTACCTGAACTGGAGCATATACAAATGTAAGGCAATGTAAAGATATAAACCTTAGTCATTTAACTAACATGCTGTCATTTTGCACATCTCTGATTTTGCTGCTATTTTCAAATATCCATTGCTGTAAAAATGTCCATAGCTGTATATTGGTTTATTCTATTCTCCAGGTGCACAGTTTTATATTGGAAAAAACACTTTACAGTACAATATTTTATTGTTTATATTTTAAATCTTCCGTATTATGTTATTCTAATACATTTTTCTAAGGTCCAAATTTGTGTAACTATTTTCAATAATCTTTCTGCTGCTGTATTTTCTATTCTGTTCTAATCTCTGCCTTAGAATCAACATTTTTGCAGCAATATAAATTGTCTTTTAGGTAGTATGAACACAATATATTTCATTGTTCAACTAAATTTTTTTTTTAAACGCAAGTTTTGGAAACAGCTTGCACACCAAACCTTTCAATTTATCAACTTGAAATTTTTTGTTCCAACCAAACAAAAACTAAAAGTTGTGGTATCATCTGACTGTCAGCTTAAGACATTTTTCTCAGTCAAATGATACAATTTTTATGTTTTTAAAACATTGAGTTCACTGTCACTTAAACATCTTTAATGTCATAACTGAGCAAACACCTTTTGACTGTCGGCAGATGAACATGGTAGGTGAACTCAGACAACCTACTTTTCTTACTAAGATTTACTTCTACACAGGGATTTTCAAATTTGCCACACTCAAGACTTGGTCATGATTTCTTAAACTTTTCAAGACCACCTGACTGTACTCTTGTAGCAAAATATTTATTAAAATGTTCTGACTTTATGTTCACATTTAACTTTATGAAACGCAAATAGTCAAGTGGATCACCGATATTTTCTCCATGTTTTCTGGTATAAGTTATCACCAAGCTGCCTCATTAAAAGTCCTGGTAATTTGCCCCTAGCTTACATGTTTTAAACAAGGTTTTGTCAAGTCAACATCAAAGACTTGAGGTGATTCTTTCACACTAGTTTATAAATTAAAAAAAACTAAATTATATATACATATATATGGCACAAAAATACTATGATTTCCATTTAACATAAGAAAATGTGCCATTTCAACACATTTTTGACAACATAATGACAATAATATCACTGCACACATGGAGTTTGTTATAACTGAGATGATCTAGGTTACACAAACAGAAATAGAAATTGCACTACATTAGATTTAACTTTGTTCTGATACATGTTTAATACATTACGCGTGCTAAAAGTTGGGGGGGAAACACTCATAAAACTGTCAGTTTATTGTTGATACAGTAAATATTTTTATGTTCAGCATAACACTCAAACTTTTCTTATAATCATGCATTTTTTTTCTCTGAAGAATAAATTGCCTACTTGTCACATTATATAAAAACACTTATTGCTCATAACTAAGCCGGTTTTATCTTATCAATATAAGATAATATGTTAATTGCACAGTAATTAGTAGTTATTTGTTATATCTTGTAGTAAAACTGACTCAATAGTCTTAAGTTTTTTTGAGTCAACACAAAAAAAATATCAAATTCACAAATGAGGCGAGTTGTCAAGTGGATTTAAAATATTCATGGTCTTGATCATTTTAGTTGACATCACAATAACATTTATGTCGTGGAAGGATTGGGGCTTACAGTGCACTGAACCTGGTTCTGGTTTAGGTTTCTTCCTGTTAAACTTTTTTTTTCTCTCCACTGTCACTGCATGCATGCTTAGTTTGAGGGATTGTTGTCAAGTCAATGAGTAAATGCAAATACTGATTTTAATTAGAAAGAAAACTTTGAACCAATCTGAATGTATGACAGGGGTGATTCTAGGATCAGAGGTTTAGGGGTCCTGAGCACCTAGGGACCTATTTGGAAGCATTATAATTTTCACATTTTTATATTTTTTTTAAACATGCTCAGTACAAACTATTAATATGTTAAAAAGTACACCTGTACTTTTTAACATATTAAAAACTACTTTTTAATAACTTCTCAAAGCAATTATATAAAGCTTCGAACTCAATGTTAATCCTGACATTTTAAACTGAAAAGGCTTCCTGGATGTCATGATGTTTCAAAGTTCTGACCCAAAAATGCAGAAAACCAAACAGAGAGACCAGGTAAAAGGTTTAACGGGTTTTATTGAAAAAGTAAACTGGGAAAGAAGTGTTGCTCTGAACACTGCTCAACCGGAACTGCAAAGTGAGGGGAAGACACAGAGGTTAGTTCAGGCTCAGTGGGGAATTTGACTTGTGAAACTTGGAGAAGAGGTTTTGGTTGCCGACTTACGTTTCCAGAGAAGTTGTTGTGTCCTTGACTCCTGTCTGTGTGCTGTGGTTCCAGTGTCTGTCTGATTCGGTGGAGGGTGGAACAGGTTTTACCCAGAATGCAGTTGATTTTTGGAGAACGGAGATACTGACTGCCACTCAGATTTCCTGCGGGACTTGAACGGGTCGTTGTGGAGAATAATCCCTTTCTCAGTGAAAGCTCAAACGATCTCTTGGGTAAAGTTGATCCAAACCTCCTGTTTGAATCCCAGCTCAGTTTGAAGCTCAGTTTATCCTTCCAGGGTGTGAAGGTCCGAGAGATCCAGTTAGCAGGACAACTTCCTGCCAAGAGGCAAAGACAAAACAAAGTTAAACTCAGGTTGACAAAAACTCAGTTTGACTCAGCAAACTCAGCTTGGCTAGACTCCCCTAAACTGGCAAACACTCTGGCGTCGAAGTAGTGGCAGTCAGCAGCTTAAGAACACTCCATTTCATGAGGAAACCATCCGCAGGTGTGTGAGGAGGCCGACCAAAACCAGGCGCCACCTGGTGGATGAAGGGAGACAAACACACAAAACACAGACACAAAACAGGAGTCCTGACACTGGATGGGAAGTGAAACGTCTTAAAACTTTGGAACAAAGTCCAGTGGATTGTTTTTTAACTTTTCTGGAATTACTATGACCTGTATGACTGATAATCTTCACCAGCATACAACACAAGAGCAGCAAAAGCATCAGATGAATCTGTACACACTTTATGTTAGACCTTAATGTGGACAAGCATCAAAGATGAACCAGCAGACGGTTTGTTGCTGCTAGTGTCGCATACAATGTGAACGTAGCATTAGTCTCTATCATGAAAGGTTTATCCATTTATTCTTATTTTTTCAGTTGCAGCGCTTCCGGATTTCAACCAGTTGTCATGGAAACATGATGCCCTCCAAGTACTTTGGCATTTGGTCCTGAGTGACAAAAAGTTGGTGTGAAAGCAACAGTTCTAACTTCAAAATGAAACACTGTACAAAGCTACAATACAGTGTTAAAGCTAACTGAAGGAGATAGTAGTTCTTTGTTGTCGTTTTTGTTTTGTTAGGTTCTTTAACCAATATTCAGACATAAGTTGTAAAATATTGTTCTAACACCATAAGAAGATTACTCATCTTAATCAAACTATTAAACAATCACTTTGCAAGTAAATATTTGGACTATATACACACATATAACAGTAAATATACGCTTTAGGTTTTACAAGCAGTTACTGTACCTAGAAAATCCTTGTGACTAATCACTAAGTAAGCATTTTTATTAGTTCAGCATTAGGTTTGCTGTGTGCTTTCCTTACATTCAGCATAAACTTCAAGGGGCATTTCTATCTTATACCTCTTCTTCTGGCATCAAGGATAATGGCCTCTGTCAGGCTTTTAAAGGTTGGGCTAACAACCTCTCTGTCACATCTTATATCTGCCAGTATTTTCATAACCTTGTCACTTTTATTGCAACATAAATTGGTGTAAGGTCAGCACTATCCTGGCAGTGTGCATAGTAACAGGGCATGAGGTTAATTAAATAGATGTGCATATGAACCTTTTACACCTATAATGCCAAAGCACTGCCATTACCACAAGGATACATATACAAAGACACACACTCACTCTTTTGCTAATGAAAGAATAAATTGATTCTAAAAGTTTAGATGTGCACCACTGTCAAGTATTAAACATAAAACCCATCGCAGGATGTAGCAGAGCACACGAGGAATGTGTGCTTCGTCTTTCTTAGCAGTTTTGCCTGCCACAACAAGTTATCCTCAGCTTCCAGTAATAGTTGCTCCTGGGTTGAAATTAGTACAATTTACTCCACTCTTTGGCATGTATTGATGTTGAAAGCAAAGCCACCCTACTCCTTGCTCCTGATGAGGCAACACCAAAGAACAAGCAAAGGACATTGGAGAATATAAAATATGTCAGTGTACCTGACTATTTGGTGTTGCATGAAATAACTTCAGCCCAACATTGTTAATGGTAAGCAGGCTGTCCCTGCCATGTTCAATAAAAGCAAATAAAAGCCCAGATAAAGCTTTTATGGAATGTGGGGTGTATATATGTGTATGTGTGTTTCTGTGTCTTTAAATGCAGGGGAATGAAGCTTTCTATCTAATTCTCGCTTTCTACTATAGGCAGTGCTTGGCATCAAGTCACCATCTCCTTCATATGCCTTTGAAAAGTTTCTATTTTGTATGGAATCTTTTTTGTGACCATCCTGCAACATGACATTAACATAGAGCAGGGATGGGCAGGTCAAGTCCTTGAAGGACAGTATCCTGTAACTTCATGATGCTGGAAGTTTCTTCCTGTTAACAGGCAGTTATTCCTCTCCACCTTAGTTACATACATCCTTGGCATGAGGGACTGCTGTCAAGTCAGTGAGTCATTGCAATCAGCTAGTTTTCCTTGGACAGAAAACATTGAACCAATCTGACTGTATGATCTGATTGAATTGCCTCTGCTGCCTTGTTGTGTTGTGAATTGGTGCTTTGTAAATAAATTGCAATAAACTGCTCTGAGGTGCCATTGTCTTGGGAAGAAAGACTGCTCCCTTAAAACTGCTCAGAAATCGCTGTACTTTTTTTTAAATCTGGTGCAGGTCATTTAGCTCTTCTGCTGTCACCACAGTGAATAGGTGGGCTGGTGCAAAAATACAGACTGGATATAAACTTGGCATGTCCTCCTGCGTTAGCACTAAGGTGTTGAAAACGAGGACTGGGTTTTTATCAGCATGGTATATTTATATATAAATAAGTGGAATGGAGTTAAGTTTAAATGTCCATCTTTTTTAGTGTGGGAAAAAAATTGGGGATTGTGAAAACGGAGCCGTTTTCCCCCTCTGTTCCCAAAGTGTAGCCGCCGTCTATCACACACAGCGTCGCATCCTTCACTACATTTCCCAGCATGCACCACAGACCGGCCGTCATGGCGGCGGCAGTTCCAAACAATTCACCCGGTAAGTTACACTAGTTCTGAAATTACAACGTCACCTTTCATTTAACATTTTACTTACTCACCAGCGTAGCGAACTCTGAAAGTATCCACTGCGTCAGCATCAGTATACATTCCGTAGTCGGCAATAAAACTTCCCAGTCAAATTACACATTCTCTTCCCTTAGTCTGTCAGCATACTGGTCTGTGTGGAAACACGTACCGCATCGGAGCCAGTCTCTTATCCATTGTCCCAGGGCATTGGAAAAGACTATTAGGGGGCAGGGGTGTTAAGTGGGATTTCAATGTCTATAATAATTGTTTGCATGGTAATAAGTAGGTGAAATGGTAATGTTAGTATGGTTAAATTATTTCATAAATATGTATGTTTTTGTATGAATGATGACATTGTCTGTATTTATTTTTCTACAATGTTAACTGTGCTTTAATTGGGATTTGCCTTCCTGTTTAGTTGGGCTGTCCCAATTGGCTGATTATTGGTGGGTCTATTTAAGGGGCATACTCACAATGGCCTAAGAGGGCTGCTTGGAGGGCTGGTTGGAGAAACTGCTTTGGAAGGTCTGCTTTAAAAAACTATATTTAATGTCAGCTTGCTGTGAGGCTGTCAGTTTTTTGTATTGCCTGCAATGGCCAGTTTTGTTTTCTTTATTTGAAAGTATTTTGTTTTTTTGTTTGTTTTTGTTTTTTTTTTCACCATCGCACCAGTAAATAAATTGCTACACGCTTTTTTAACTGAAATTTTGTCGTCCGCTGGTTCTTACCATTTATTTTTTTTTGCAAGTCATCTGCTTACTCCTCCTCTGACGTGAGACGGGAGCTGACGAGCCGTTTTTCTCACAGGGATATGGAGTGTGAGTGTGTGAAGACAATGGGATGCGGGAGTCTCACCCTCAATAGGTGAGAGTTGACAGCCCTAGGTTATGAACCTGTCTGCCAATATAATAATGCCAGAGGAACTAATTTTCAAGATATCTAGAAGCTCTGCAGTCTGATTCTCTGTTTAATCAGAAAACAACAGATATTTGTTAATTCTTATCTGTGACTCTAAATAATGGTCTTTTGTGAAGCCCAGCTTTTTTAACTTACATAAATGAAAAATCAGTTGCCTTTTTAGCTGAAAAAGCTCTGTATGTAAAGAACGGATATTTTGGTGGCATCTCTAATTTTTTTAACCAACCAGTCTCCTACATCTTACTGAAACATATATCGAAGTAGTTGCTGGTTGAATTCCTTGAGATCTGCTGTGTCTCCATTTCCAGATTTCACGACTAAAAATTGGTAGCCTGTTCTATATCGTGGTGTTCAGAGCGCGGGTGGCTGACTTTCACGAAGGAGCGGCGTAATATGATAGAATGCAATTGTAACTAGAAAAAGCTGTTTCGGAGAAACATCAAAGTGGGAATGCTTTTTTGCTGAATGAAAAAAGCTGAAATTACCTGAAGAACATATGAAAATGTGATAGGAAGTCATCAGAAACTTCAAACTGCAGAAAACAATTGAATCATCTGAAGATTTTGTAGGGTAGAATCATTTGGCAGTAAAATGGCAGAAACAAACTCATCTTAAAAGCTGCATAGCCAAACCATACATGATATCAAAAAATGCCTTGAATGTGGGCACTAGAAGGGTCTTAATATAATGTCTCCCAAGTTTCTAGAAAAATGTATAAAGAAATTTTCAAGGGGGGTTTATCTACTTTCCAGAAACATGTCAGGCGTGTTATGAATTAGCAGCAAACAGAAAAGCTTAATTCCTGTCCAGAA
>NW_015150531.1:137222-167348 GCF_000732505.1 Cyprinodon variegatus
ATGAGCCAACCAGCCGCAGGTGTGTGAGAGGACCAACGAGAACAGGGCATCACCTGTGGTGCAGGGGGAAAAACACAACCCACACAGACTGGATTCCTAACAGCAATGGCGGATGCAATTTCACTTAGTTTTAAAATAACATGATTTTATAAGGTTATTGTAGACTTTACTTTATTTTTTTTTTACAAATGAGAATGCATGCTGATCTTTACACCAATCAATGTCAGAAAATTTTTCGTTATATAGTTTGACATTTATCTGAATAAAAAAAAAAAAAAAAAAAAAAGGGGAAAATACCGAGGACATGACCTTGGTTTTTTCTCAATGCTGGTTACAGGGCTGATTAAGAGTGTTAAACTGAAATATGTTTGACTTTGAGCTGAATGATTTATGTTAATAAACTCTTATATTTTGAACAGAAGTTGTGGTGAATTTATTCCATGCATGTGCAGAATTAATTGTTTGACCATGATTAGTGCTCGAATCACTCTTTTATTTTTTGTTCTAGCACACAGCTAGTAGGGCGCGTGTTCATAAAAAATATATAGCAGCCGAAATAATATCTGATTAAATAAGATATTTACCACCACTACCGGGGAGGGCAATAAACATCTTAAAGTATCAGAAATATAAATTCCCAGCTGGCTGGGAATTGAATAGAATATAAATCCACAACATTAATGTGGCATCCAACCTGGATTGGCATTGAACATAAAATCCTAACACTGGAGTATCATAGAGTCAGCAGAAATTACACTGATTAGATAAGCTTCAATATGAGGAGACACACGGATGGAGTCTGTGTGAATAAGGGGTTACCTCCTTCAGAGGAGAGGGAGAGAGTATCCTAAAACAACAAAAACCTGCATACAGCTCAATCAATATGAAGGGTTGCCAAGCATCACATTTCTCAGGCATATTTTCCATTCAATACTCATAGTGGCCTACCAAAGCTCGAGAAGCAAAACTCTGATTTTTTGACAGATTAAACCAATGCCAGACCAAACCATTAGTCATTTGTGCCTAAATCTAACCAATATACCAACCGATCTAAACCAGTATAAAACCGAAATGAATATAAATGTAGTCGGAAAATTTTGGTTTATCTTATTTCATATATTAATTTATCCTATTTACTATCCATAAAAGTTTTCACTCAGTCTGTTTCACCTGCAAGGCCACACAATTCTCCTGCGTGAGGGTGTTTGTAGACCAGACATAGCCTCTTCCCAAAACAGGCCAGATTCTTTCTTTATTCATAACATGTTACTGTTAACCAAAGTGTCTGTAATTTGTTTTGACTCTGACAACTTTCCATTATTGTAAGTAAAGGGAACGCACTCTGCCCAGGCAAAACAGGGCAGAAATACCAAGCAGTAAGGGCTGTATGATGAACTGTTCTCTTTTTGTAAAGATATAATAATAAAGTGCCGACTGAGTGTAATCTATCGATCTCTGTTTATTTAACTGGGGTGAACAGTTGAAAACTTTTTTCCCACTACAATGAACCGATCAGAAGTAAAGGGGCGACAACACCGACCTTTAAAACCTCCTTGATATCCTCCTGCTGGCTGTTAGGTAACTCACCCAATAAAGATCATGTTAATTTATTGCTTCGCCTTGAGTTTTCTAGTTAATATGTACTTATTTAAAGTCTCTATAAGTTTATTATTTCCTGTTTTTGCTGCAAAGCTGTTGGTATTTTATTTACCTCTTCTCTTGCCCACTTCATATTTGAAAACAAGACTCTAGCGTTGATTTCAATGTGTGTTACTGTGTCAATTAGACTATTTAATATATATTTAGACCTGCAAAAGCAATGTTTTTGAAACTTCTAATCTTGTTCCAATATTCACACAAAAAAAACACATAATTTTAGTGGGGGCAAAACTTGTATGCAGCTGTTAGAAATGAAAATGAAAAAAAAATCACATAATACAGGAAATGTCCAGGAAACTCATGACGTGAATGAGGAAGGATTGGATGGTGGCTCAGGGTAGTAACTGATGACAGTTACTGTCAGCTGCACATCTGCCAGCTGCACATCTGTAGCAGCTGTGCTCCATGATGACTTTTCTCAAACTTTATTTTGTTGGCTAACAACAGACTAGATTTTGATTGAGTTGTATATTAAAGCACAATATAATCACAATTACTGATTTCTAACTTGTTACATAGCCTCACCTATAATATCTCAGCTGCTATCCAGCCCGGTAATTATGGGTCTCTGTGGGTGACATGAACTGAAGGTAGTGGGAGTGTCTGCTGTGAGGTTAGGGGCACTTCAGCCAGAGTGTTTGTGTGTAAAGATGAGTGAGACTGCTGTCAGCTGTACAGCAGGTTAGAGAATGAAGGATCTGAAAGGCCCATGATTTGGCTGCAAGAACCTGCTGAAGTTTAGTGGTTCTAGACGAAATTTACACAAGGATCCATATATTTCTTCTGGGCACATAGAACACATGAATGACAAAAATAAACAAAAAACAAACTAGGACAAATGTGTCTAAAAGCCAAAGTTGCACACTTTCTGACCTATTAGACAATATCTGTGCTCCTTTCTTAGTAGCTATAGCTTGCGCTAAAGCTGCCTGTAATTTCTAAATATCTGTTAAAATAAATTGTCTAGGCAATATATTAAATTGATCCTATGGATAAGTAACAGTCTCTTTTTTCATAGTTTGTATCATGAGAAATAGATTTAGAGTTTCACTGCAAAAGCTGATCTAAAAAGTAAAAATGTTCTTAAAATAAGTGTATCTGCCCTTAATTGTGCAGGTAAATAGGCTGATCTGCCAAAGAAATTAGTATTTCTGCTCTTAAAATTAGATCATTTGAAATAAGATCATGTGTTTTTTTCCCCCTCATTAAAAACATGAATCATGTTATTCCATCTGCAACTTACTTCAAAAAGATTTGCCTGCTTATATTTAAAGTTTTGCTGTGTATTTTCACTACAGGGGCTATAACATGGTCCAGGACCAGTTCTACAGGGGCACTGGCACCAGTTGGCCCTTAGCTAAAACTGTCTATGTGCCAAACAGATCAGAAACCAGTGCTGATGTTTCTTTTTTTTTTGTCAAATATTTAAATATTAAAAACAGGCAATTTTCAAAATCAAATATCTGTTTTTTTTATTTTGGAATAAATACGAATCCCCCTTTTTCTGTCATATAGGCACCTAAATTTGCGACAAATACAACGTTAGAGATGTCCTCAGCTAAACCATCTTATTGTGTTATTTAAAATTAAATATTGTCAAACATAAGCAGATCTAAAGGGGGGCAAGGGGCCCATGCCCCCTCCTTTAATAAAGCCATCATGTAGAATGACATTTTTTCAAAGTTAGTATATTAACCAACACGTCCCGAGACCAGCAATTCATTCTTATTCTATACTGCAATTAAAAAGGACTAATATAGAATCCAGGATATTTAATGTGTCATGTTTTGTCAAGAGCTCGTACCCACATGCAGATAAACCAATCCAGAGAGACAAGGGGAAAAGTTTAACAGGTTTATTGAGAAGCTTGTGGAGATTCCAGTGTTGCTCTGAACACTGCTCAACCGGAACTGAAAGGTGAGGGGAAGACACTGCAGTAAGTTCAGGTTCAGTGGGAAAATTGAATCTCAACTTGAAGAAGAGGAAAGGTAGGCAGACTCACATTTCCAGAGAATTGGTTGACTCTTTGACTCCAGTAGGTGAGGAATGTGTTCCGGTGTTTGTCTCATACGGTGGAGGGCGGACAGGGTTACCCAGAATGCGGTTGCTTGTAGATGAACGGAGAAGACTGACTGCCACTCAGTTTTCCTGCGGTACTTGAAAGGACTGTGGTGCAGATGAATCCCTTGCTCAGTGTGAAGCTCAAACGATTCCTCGGGGGGAAAGTGGATCCAAACCTCTGCACTGACTACAATAGGAAAGCCCTGCAACATATGGTGAACACAGCTGGGAGGATCATCAAGGCACCTCTCCCCTCCCTGCAAGACATCTACTCCAGCCGCCTCACCCGCAAAAGCCCTCACAATTTTGAAGGATGACACCCACCCAGCACACAACCTGATCCGTCTCCTGCCCTCCGGAAAGAGGTACAGAAGCCTACGGTCCAGAACCACCCGGCTGGCGAACACCTTCATCCACCAGACCATCAGAATGCTGAACTCCCTCCACCCCCTCCCCACAAGGTCTGCTCCAGCTACCAGGCAGACAGCAAGCTAAGGCCCCGTCCACACGAAGTCAAACTAACATGAAACGCTGATATTTTCCAAAACGTTTGCCGTAAAGACGGAGACGTAAAATAAATGTGATCGTCCACACGAATGCATGAAAATGCTGCAAAATTTATGCCAGGCCTGTAAGTGGCGCTGTGGTGCCAAAGCAAAAATAAGCGACGAAATGTTGGGCATGCGCACTAATATTTATACATGGTTGCCCTGCGGGTCCATTTTCGTGGTTAAGTCAAATTCAGGCGCTGAACTATGTCGTCTATATTGCTCTGTTCTTCCTGGAGATATTCCAGAAGAAGAAGATTCTGTTGTAAGCCCGACAGCAGGGTGAGTAGCATTAGCAGCAACGGCGCCATTGTTGTTGTGATACTGGTCGCGCATGCGTGTTTAGAGGCGACGCTATGACGCATGCGTGTAAAAAAAAATATGCGGTTAGAGCTTAAAGATGGAAACGCGAAAACGGCGTTTCGAAATCTTCCCACTCTGAAGGCTGAATAAAAAAAAGATCGTTTACAGACCCCCGAAACGCCGGCTTCGTGTGGATGAGAGGCTGGTTTGGTGAAAAATTTGTGCGTTTAGGCCAGGGCTCGTCTTCGTGTGGACGGGGCCTAAGACTGCCCCTCTCTCTCTCTCTCACCCACACACCTCTCACACACACACACACACACACACACCTCTCATACACACACACACCCACACACCTCTCATACACACCCACACACCTCTCACACACACACACACACACACACCTCTCATACACACACACACCCACACACCTCTCATACACACCCACACACACATACACTGTACTAGAGACTGCACCTTACCTGCACTACCTCAGCCTGGAATATACTATTGCTGCTGTTTTTATTGCTTTTATTGTAATGTCTATACTTTATATTTATCTAATCTTCTTTTACATGTTCAATGTTAAATATTGAATGTTGACGTTAAATGTCATATGTTCTTTGTACTGTATTTATTATTGACCACTTAATGTTACCAGTCTATCACTGTTACCTGTCATGTCCCGCACTTTATGTCAGTCTGTAAATGTCAGTCTTGTATATTTCTTGTATATTTCTAGAGAGAAAACGTAATTTCATTTCCTTTGTATGTCTTGTACATATGAATAAAGTGACAATAAAAGCTGACTTGACTTGACTTGTATCCCCAGCTCAGTTTGAAGCTCAGTAGTTCCTTCCAGGGAGAGAATGTCCAAAAATCCAGTTTGCCGGATTACTTCTGCCGAGAGGCAAAAACAAAAACAACGTTAAGACTCAGGTTGACAAAAACTCAGTTTGACTCAGCAAAACTCAGCTTGGCTAGAGCACCCCAAACTGGCAAACACTCTGGCGTAGAGGTAGTGGCAGTCAAAAGCCTAAGAGCACTCCATTAATGAGGTAACCCCTTGCAGGTGTGTGAGGAGGAGAATCAGAACCAGGCGCCGCCTGGTGGAGGAAGGAAGACAAACACACAAAAACACAGACCACACAGACTGGAGTCCTAACATAATGAATTTGTTAAAAATTTTTACGGTGTACAGTTTATCTCTGCTGTCATTTAGGAGTCTAACATGTAATTAAAGGTAGAGAAATCAACTGCCCAACTCATTTAAAGCATATATTTTGTAGAACTATAAATCTATACAGCACAGATTGAGTCTCTCCAGGTCGACAACTTTGCTAATTAGTTTACCCATTGGGCCTTTTCAGTAAGATATAAATTTATATGTGTGTGAAGCAGTGATGGGACTAACGGCGTTGAAAGTAACTGCGTTACTAACGCCGTTACCTTGTTTTAGTAACGAGTAATCTAACTAATTACTTTGACTGTAACTATAACGCAGTTACCATTGCAGACTCCCCGTTACTGCGCGTTACTCAGGTCGCACAATGAACCTTTTTTCATAATAGGACTCGTGCAAGCCTTGTCATGAGAGAGTAGAGGATGAGATTGGCTGATGTATAGTGAGATTCCGTCTGTCAGTTGGGTAGGTGGGTGTTTCTGCTGGTGGGTATTAACGTACAGCACACACAGAGAGATGGAGAGTGAGGATGACTCCAGCAGCAAAACAGCGTTTTCCAGATGGAAATATCGGTGTTACGTCGAGCTGCGTTTCCCCATCAGATACGGTGTCCCCTGCATCTCCGCACCGCACAGGCGACACGATTCACCACGCAAGCGACAGGAAACGCGCATGCTCGCTAAAGGCGCGCAACAGTCGCCCTGTGCTCGCGCCACAGGAGAACTACGGAGAGCGTGAAAGATCAAATGATAGCCTATATGGAGAAAGGGAGAAATCTGGATGGATAGATAAAGTGTTTCTTCATTCTAGTATCCAAACGAAAATATATAAGAAAGGTCAAACACAATTTACAGCCTCATCAACTTACCAGACTTGTCTTGTAGGCAAGACTTAAATGCTCATGTTCTGTTCAGCATGTACTTCAGCATAATGCAACCATACTTGGAGCCTGTTGAGTCCATTTACAGAGCCTGTGCTTGGGTACAGAAATGGATTGCCATGGGAACAGTAAAAGGAAAGGGCTGGAGAGTTTTTTTTTTCTTTTGCTTCTTGTGTTTTATTAATCTACTGGCTTGTTATACATTAATTGAAGTGCTTTATCTGTCCATCATTGCTTGCTCACTTTACACCTGAATTACATCTCTCACGACAAAGTGCATACCTGTCTGCTTTGCAGAATATCTTTCAGCCCTGCAGGTGCTGCTTTTTAATGGACCTACTTTTAAACACAATAAGAAGGTGGTCCACTCAGACAGAGGGACTATTTTATTGCACATTAGGTTTTTCCCTCAATTTTAATTAGTGTCTGAGATCACTCGTTATTGAATCTCCATTTGATTTCTTGCTTCTCTCTGTTGGCCTCTCACACGAGTTCCTGCTTGTGCTTTGCCGCTACATACCTTTCCCCTCTAGATCCTTATCACTCCAACATGTGATCAATTATTTTTCAGAACTTAAGATCCCAACTCTCACTGATCATGGATCAAGAGTTGTCTTTAAAGACGGTTAAATGTAGGTACTGGTGATGTAATAGATGTTTTGCTTGCTCTGTCTGTAGTCATAAATATCAATAAGGATTGATCCGCTTTGTACACCCTTTTTCTACTATTGTATATTTGTGCTGATCTTTGTAAAATAGCTATATGTAGTCAGATTGGATGAAGACAGCCAGATGACATTTTTTCTGGACTTTTTGTGGTCCATTCTTAAAAAATAATACTTTGACCTATACTGTGCGATTGCAGTATTGTTTAAATAATTTGGGTCATTGTTCTGCTACAAGTTAACCTTAGCCTTCATCAACCTTTTCAGCAGTAGCACATTTCTTTTCATACCAAATATAAGACATATTTCAAAGCTTTGAAAATGGCCTTTTAGCTAGCTTTATACACTTGTGTGTTAAAATTTGAACAGATGCATGGCCATTCAGGTGTAAGTCTCAAGAATATCGAAAATAAGCAAAGCCCTATGAGTGCCTTAACTGATTCTTACTCTGATCACCTGAAACAGATGGCTGCAGGATCGTGTTACTCTAATAAATAGGCCCTGCTCCAAGTGAGATATCTATCATTCCGACAGACTTTGTCCCTGTTGAACACTTATCAAAATATCCCTTTTTTGTGAACTCTCAAGTTTCTTTCATCAGTATATACACACGATTTTAAATCCTCAAGGCCAACCAAGATAGGGGAATCTGGAACAGTTTAAGTAAAAGGCTGAGTAACAAGCCACTGTAACTCAAAAACATACACTTCTGTGTTTATGTGATTCAAATAGTATGAATTTACAGAGGCCTTTTTCTGACACAAAATACATTTTTTTTTATCCCTTTTACTATGGCCTAAGTCATTACAGTTATTAAATTATCCAACAAATGGAATTTGTGCTTCTCATCTATGATTAGTTGGAGATTCTGGGAAAGATTTTCAGCCCTGGCATTTTTCCATCTACACCAGCCCACTTATGGACCTTGTGGACTTGTGGTTTTACTGGCTTTGGTTATTAATACGGACAGTGACTGCTGCTCCGCCACTCACCACATCAGCAGGGTTGCCAGATGTCACTGACTCACATTTTCCAGCCAATAAAAAGTTCACAAACCGCTTGGATATACCATATACTGCCCAAGTCGATTGATCTACTAGGCCGTAAATCCAAAGAAAAACTCAGACGGCCATCCTAAACTGCCAGATTGGGAAACATCCTAACCTGGCAACAATGCACGTAAGATGGGAAACGTTAGACTTTAGATGCAAAACCCCATCATGCACGGCAACATATTTTTGCAAAATATTCAAACATAAATCCGCCAAATATAAGAGGAACATTGTAGTTTGGTATAAAGTGGTATAAAGTTAGACATACAGAATAATCCCCTCTGATTGGTTAATTAACAGATTAGTAGTCCACCTGATGTGTTGACAACCAGCTGTTCTGCTGCCAACGTTCAAAATGTCCCCTGTAAGGGACCAACATCAGCAGAAAGACGAAGACCCCCACCTGAAGATGTCTGACATCAGCTTTGGCTTTTGGATTATTTGGTTATACAACATGAATGAGAATGGAAATGTGTTGTATTTTAATGAAAGTGTTTGTAGACCAGACATAGCTTCTTATATATATAACATAAGTTGTATAAAGTTACAACATTTTATGATTAATATCCAAAGAAAATCTAGATAGATGTCACTAGAATATGGATAAATCTGATGGAAATTTTACCTATTTTTAAGTGTGCCCTTTTCCCTTCTCCAGTGTTTATAAATTTGCAAATATACCACTTTAGATGCTTACTGGATACTGGTTTTATGATTTAACAAACTAACATCTCACATTGTGAAGCTCCCAGGGAGACTCCTGCTGGCCCACCTGAGCAAGCAAACAAGCAACAATTAGGACCATCTGCAGTGTGCAGTTCATCAAATCAGTTAAAGATGTCATCACTCACAAACTCAATTTCCCGTAGACAAGGTAGACAGCACTATGACGATCATATTATTTGATTTCTTGAGTGCATTTAGCAGGATTTAGTTTAACTTACCTTGTGAGAAACTCCAGGTGACTCAGATAGAGGCCTCAGCAATCATTTGGATCAAAGACTACCTGACAGTCACATGTCTAACCATGTAGCCAGTAGCACAGCACAGGAGCACCAAAGGCTACAGTACCCTCTCCAATTCGTATTACTCTGTACCAGGGCATAAACCAAATGGTTAATATGGCATTGTGCATGCGGGATGCAAAAATGATCTCTTATTGACTTATTTTATGGGCTTAGTATAGACAAAACTACAGATAGCAACAAATGCTGGATTAGACCTACCTGATATAACCAAATCCATCAACGCAGCAAGATGAGTGGTAAGTGATTTTTGGATGCACCCATAAAATGAAGAACATTATGGACAACCCTGAAAATCTTTAGGAAACTGCTGAACAAAAAGATTACTATTTTTATTCAAAGACTTCTTCAAGTCCACTGCAAGAAAGAATGGGAGATTCTTCTTATCTGTACTAAGCCAAAAAAAAAAAAACACTGTGAGAGTTACAACATTTCATTTAGACAAATAAATTAGTCTTTAATTGAGTTAAACTGAATTGACAACTGATAAAAAAAGGGGCACGCGGAAGATACGTACTGTATAGTTAAGCTGCAAGAGTAAATTACCCATAGTGAAAGTCTGCAGCCAAAAACTCTAGGCTAGTCTGCCATGCAGAATGGCAGAGATTGTATTATAGATGTTTTGTAATACAGAATCTTTGGGAAGTGCTCACTGTTGCTCAAGGTCCTTCTCATCCCATTGAATCACTGAGTTCTTATTTGAGCGAGGCAAACACTGCCCTATCTTCATCTCATAATACTAACATGCAACACTGGCATGGCATGATTTAGTCACAGGAGAGGAGAGACTGGCAGAGAACACATCACAATAATAATATGCTTATAAAAGAGGGCGGGTTTTAACATTGGATTCACTGCCTAACATCAAGGTCATAATTGGTTTGGTTCGGGGTCATCATAGAGTAAACCAATAGTGTCTGTGTGTGCATACTGACAACCTGCAAAGCAATGACAAGCTGATCTAAAGAGAACTGGCCTCAAGATTAAGCACCTATTTTAATCTATTTAAATTACTGGATGAATAAACACTTTTTTCAGAAAATCCAGTAAAATAATATGTTGTGTCAATTGAATATATTTGATTCCCATCCCAGTAAATATATTATTTAAATGGATAATATATTCGGATTCTCATATATTGTTTGTGAACACATGCCCTATTGGCTGTTTGTGGCTGTTTGTTAGAACAGCAAATCGAGTGTGAAATCATGGTCAACCAGATAATTCTGCACATATATGTAATAAATTCATCAAAACTTCCTTTTAAAATATGAGTTTATTAACACAAATCATTCAGGACAAAGTTTATCTTGAAGAATTTGGAATGTGATCAAATTAGCTTTTAAAAAATTTAGAGCAAATGGAATGCAACTGAGGTGATTTAAAGAGGTGAATTAAATATAATTTGTCTAAATAATTTTATGAAAAGATTAGCTTAATCAGGAATCAAAATCTTTTAGTTAATTGATTCTTTACTTTCTTTGAGTAAGCTACCATCTAGCGAAGACGACCGAGTAAATGACTTTAGGTTAAAACTTAATAATGAAAATGTAATGAGATCACGAGGAAACACATGAACTTTAAAGTAATATAAACGTTTAAGCCTTTAATCAAATAAAGGTTGTTTTAGCTTTATAAAGAACAGCTCAGATATGTTTGCATAGGGTAGTATTGGGTCAATATTGTTAGCTTTGTTTTTACGCATGGAAATATCTAAATCATCGAAGAAACAAATGATTGAGCTAAGAACTCTCCCTGACTTGTGCCAGACCAAAACATCAGCCCATTTCCATTTGGAAAGCTTAAGTTTTCTCCAGCCTTTTGCAGCTTAGCATTGCAGGCTCACCGAAGAGAGGTTCTTTGTTCCAGCCAGACACAAATCAACAGAGCTCTCCTCTTCCACTCTCTTCATTTCAAAAGTCACTGAACTCAAAGAGGAATGTTGAAAATAGTCTATTTTGCAGTAGTTCGGTTGTGAAATGTCATCTATCCCGATACCTTTGGTCAGCCAGGACAACTTGACCTTGGGTCTGGGTTTGCAATGCTGGCGCCAGAAGCGTGAGTTTGTTCCAGAACAACCTCCGTAGGACAAAGCTGCATCCTCCCAACCCATTGGTCTTGTTAAAGGAAAAGTCCAGGCATATTCAGAATTCAAACTTCTGAAATTACTTTGAATATAAGATTATCACAAACTTTTCAATAAATGATAAATGTTTGTATTTAATAGTAATTTCCATTTGAATGGGCTTTACTGGATGCATCCATGTTTGTGGAACACTACTGCTACTTAAAGCTTTTTCTTACATTCTCATGTTTGAATATTCAACACTGAGTCTGTTCTATACTTTTCTATATGAGTACTCCATTTATTGAAATTCACATTATTTTCATGTTTTTTCGAGTTCGAGAGGGGAAGGGATTTGTGGCCCAGTTGTTGAAAAAAAGCATTCTTAAGTGCCCTCTTGAAAGCCAAAACATGTGCTAAATTGCCCTCGCATGCCCTCTCGGTAGCCAAAATGCAATCTAAACGGTCCTATCGGGAGCCATAGTGTGTGCTAATGTGCCTCACTTGGTTGCCAAAGTGCATGCCAACATGCCTCCTTGGGAACCAAAACATGTGCTAAAGTGCCCTTTGCAGTATCTAAATAGAGGTATAAATAAGTACAACTTTTGCTTCCTTAAGTCCTTAACACTGTTGTAGAAATATTTCAACTCCTACCTTACCTATGCACACAATAGTCCGAGACTATTAAGTGAGCCAATAAATTAATATCTGCGCATATACAGTAAACATACACAATTACATGTACCTGCCTATTTCTGCGTCATACAACTATTGCCCATAGTCAATAGTCCATCTGACCACAACCACTGCAAACCTATGGATACAACCATGTACAAATGCTAAGAGCACTCATTGCTGTTAACCACCCTTCTTCGAAGAAATCATCATTTTCATGAACAAATTGTTGAAAAAATGGGAGCTAAAGTGCAAGCTATAGTGCCCTTTTTGTTAACAAAAATAGTACTAAAGTTCCACGTTATAAGCCAAAACCATGTTATAGCACCATCTTTGAAGCCAAAACACTTGTTTTAAGTGTCCCCTTGGGAGCTAAAACTCATGTTATAGTTCCCTCTCTCAAGCCAAAACACATTCGTAGCCCTATCATGAGCCTAAATGTGTGCCCAAGTTCCCCGTCTCAACAGGAAAGTTTTCAGATACTCTCTGATATATGGTCTTTTTTTTTATGTGGTCATGATAGTCAGTGTTAGGAACTATCCTGATGGTGCTTTTATGCAGTATACAAAGTAATTTGATTCATGTACTGTGTTGTATGTGTTATCCTAGACTTCTATACAAAAATCTGGTATGGTACAACCTGTCAAACAGACAATGTGTTATGTTTTCCAATTTAGTGGTTATTTTGCTTTACCAAGATTTGCAATTGTTCCAGATGGATTAGTCTGAACACATTTAATGTGATGTTTATCTGGCGAATGGGGACCACAAAACAAGCCACATCCTGCATAGATGCCAACTACTCTGACTTTTTATCTCTCGCCGAACTTTCAAAAATTTCTCTTGCTAATTTCCCAATCTTTCAATGAAGGTAAAACGTATGTTTGCCGGGGATACATGTCACAATATCTAGCAACCCTATGCATACAGGCTGTCAGAATGCAAGTGATTCCCGTTTGTCAGCACAAGCTCGCTTCTGCAGCAGTCAGTGACCAGGCAGTTTTCCTTAATGGGTCAGACCACTGGGTGGAAGTTTAAGATGTTACTCATTCAGTTTAGATAGCATGGTGGAATGAAAAAAAAAAGGTTCTAGGCACCCAAAACGCTTAAACGACAAAACTTGAATGTTGTGTCAAATGCTGAGCAAGTTGCTTCAGTGCTCAGGATGCTTAGCTCTCCGATTGCTCTTTCATTAAAGTCTAGAGCACAGCCGTGCTTTAATTACCTTGCGTTAAAAAAATAGTTTTAACACATTGTTGAGCACCTAGATACTTAATCTGTTCAGTTAGTTCATCAGGACTGTGATCCTGTCATGTAAATTATACATCTTGTAACTGGGTTTGTAGGCCACAGGTATGAGTTCAATTTCTACAAATATTGTCATTCTAATACAAATAACCATGAGGAACAGAAATATAAAACCTGTTCCAATCAGTCCCACTCTCCCTACTTCAAAATGGGGCATTTCAGTGCTTCCATAAATCCTTGTAGAAACAAATGCTTGTTATAGAAATTATACAACCATGCCATTGCTGACCTTACCGGTGTCTCAAAACACTTAGAATACCCCACCAGTGGTTTTAAACAGCAACTCACACAAACCGTCGGGGCGAAGAAGAAGTATGCTCAATAAGAAAATACCCTCTATGGCAGATGGCTAGTTCATCTGATTTACACATACCAAAACATCACAGGGCAGGTAGTGAAAAGCTCAGGTTCTGTTTTGTTATCTGTAACCATGCTATTATTTAACATGGTTACAATTTCTTATCATAGTCACCCTAACGTAATCTTGTGTTGAGTTGCGCAATATATTTATATTATATTTTACAATAATACATAATAATACAATAATGCCTTTCTATGACACCTTTCTGCATTACACATATTAGGATACTTTTGCTTTATAACATCAAGTACAACATTTACAGAAATTGGCATCTAAATATGAGTAAATATGAGCATCTGATTTCATTTTAAAATTTGATAATAATTTAAAATTTTGATTTGATGTGAAACAATTTAAAAATATTTTCAGGGAGTTGTATACATTTGAAAAACATATGAATGTGGCTGTCAGAGTGAAAGAGGTAAATGCATCTGCTCATTTTAATTTACAGAATGGAGCAGAACATAACAGTGTCAAGCAGCCAGTCTACCTCCCCCCAAAAAACAGTCAGAGTGCATGACGGAAAAACCACTGCATATTTATTTACTTCTAGATAGAGCATGATAATGTCTGTTTTTTATAAACAAATGTAATAAAATGTAGCCCATTCATATTTTTGTTTGATTTTTTTTATTTTAATTATCGTAATGTACAATTAAGAATGGCAACTCCAAATCCATGTCTAGTAGAAAGTGGTAAATATGTCATCACTGTGGAGAAATGTAAATTGATAGAAGCTAGATACAAGGGGATTTTGTGATTAATTTTTTTTGGGTCGCACATGTATGTTTTGTATATTTGATTGTCTTTCAAAAAGCTACACAAAGATAATTACTGGTAAAGGATAACAAAATCAACAATAAGACATACTACATAAAACATACTACATATACAGCAGATTAGGCTGTCTTTTTCATCTACCATCTCTTGATGCTGAAAAGAACATTTAACTGTCTAGAAATGGAAGGACAAGCTCTTTGAGAAAATTCTTACCATTAATTTCAACCAGCCCCAAGGGGCAATGTTGATAAAAACACTCACTTGTGAGTAGGGTGAAAGTTATCACTTTTGTAAAAGTGTAAAAATTGTCTTTTCATTTGCCATTATGTTTCTAAAAATAGTCAATAAGAGCACACTCTTGGGACACCCGAAGGGATTAGTACACCAACCAAAATGACTTATGCAAGGCTGAGGCCACAGCTGACAGAAGAACAATTTATAGTTTACAGAAATATTTATGGAACTGACAGGTCAAACTACTCTTCTAATCTATAGTGCTTTCAAAGGAAACACAGACTCATGCTGTCAGATACTATCCTGCTCCTGTTGCTGATCTCTGTTGAAATGGAGGCCATCAGAGCACTACATGGACTCTTAACTAAAAAGAAAAAAAAAAGTCCACAGCTACATTTTAATTCTGTACACAGAATAAAAAATGAAACTTGTTTTTATGAAACAATACTAACTCAAACAATAGTTATGCTTATTATTCTTCAAGTTTCGCGAGAATGAGGGTGAATAAATTAAGTATTGTGTTTGAATATTTCCTCTTTTATGTAGATTTTTAGTTATTTGTCTACAAATTACTTATTGTTGCCACTACAGTTTTAAAACAGTTTTCCCTGATGTTTGCTGTTTTTTTGGTTCTCAGTTTTTTTGTGTTGGATGTTTGCCTCAGTTTGCATTAAATCTACAAGCACTCATCTTTGCTTGTCCTCAAGCAACCTCAACCCCCTTGTTGACAGAAGGAACCTCGTTGGCTCCTACTATCTCTTGGATCCTCATTATGTTCTTCCAACTCGGCACGTATATATGGATGCATTCATTAAATAAAAGACTACTTTGTTTGCCTAATGATTTAGATCTATGTTTATTTTTACTTTGAGCTCTAAAGGCCATTGTGGAAGAAATGTTTGAGTCTATGGAGAAGGCTAAGGTTAAAGTAGGGGAGGCAAGAGTTGTTAGCCTTACTTCTAATATGTGGACATCCATCAACATGGATGCCTACCTGGCTGCAACATGACATTTCCTAGATGACCAAACAAGGCTCATACAAACTATGAGCTGGCATCAACACCTTTGTTTATAGATGTTGGAGATTGGCCTGTTTTACAGTGTAGACCTGTTTCTTTGACTGTGACTGGCTGGATGTGCTCTCTTCATCCTCTGAGATGGGAGCTGGCTCGGAGCTTGTCTGCCTGGCTGTGTGTTTCCTGGATGGAGCCGCCTTTACAGTTGCTTCTGTATCTCAGCTTCTGTCTCCTTGAACCCCAGTCGGCCTCGAGAGATGGCATTCACACTGAGCCTGGTTCTGCTTGAGGTTTCTTCCTTTTAAAAGGGAGTTTTTCCTCTCCACTGTCGCAACAAGAATGCTTAGTGTGAGGGATTGCCTTCGCATCAATGAGTTGATGCAATCAACTGGTTTTCCTTAGATAGAAAACTTTGAAATAATTTAAATGCAAGATCTGGCATGTGCTGTGAATTGGTGCTATATAAATAAACTGAACTGAACTGCTAAGATTTGGAATTGCGTACTAAGATTAGATCAGTCTGTAAACACACAGACACTCTTAATTTTTGAGTATTTTTGTTTAAACACCCAGAAATACAGTCAAGTTATTGGTTACAAATAAAGCGGTTTCTCGGTTGGTTATCTTTACACACATTTTTGCAGCACTTCTATCACGTGAGATTAGCAAATGCATAGAAAGGATTCATATCCGTAATATCTGGATTTTCTGCCCTGAGTGTAGGCTCACTTGCTTACAGGCTGCAAACTGTAGAAGGAGGGCAATCTTTGCATAGTAGTTTCTAGACAGAAGTCTCATCCTTGCATGCCGTACTTCAGTGATGGCTGGCTATTCCACACCCACAGTTTGTGCCCAAACGAACAATACTATATGTGGAAAAATAAAGAACAAAAAAGTTCAACCAGATCTTCAGGTTACTGCTCTCAAGTTGCTGCTCTCTCTAATGTACAGTATGCCAATGACCCAATAAAAGGAAGGCTGTCAATGGAGTTATGTGATGTACCATAAGCACTGTGTATATGAAAAAAAAATGCTTAACAAACATCTAACATCATGCATACAATTTGTAGAGATTTTCACATTAGCAAGAGTTCATGCCACACTTTAATGGTTGAAACGTAGTCAACGACAAACTTTAAAGGAAGCTGTGAGCTTGTTTAAGTCAGAACAGTAGGGAAAGCAATATGAGAGGAAATGGATTCTTTAATAGAGAATTGTACTTTTACATTGACAGACCTTAAAACAGGGCAAACATGCGGTTGGTGTTAGATGGGTTCATGCTGTTAAAGGAAATCCAGTGGAAACTATTTACAAAGCCAGATATGTGGCAAAAAGTTATAGTCAAGTGGTTAGTTTAGACTATAAATAAACCTTTTTAGCTACTGCTGATATGACATCCGTTTGTGTTTTGAAGCAGCTTGCAGTAGAGTGCAGCTTGCATTAGAGTACAGCTTGGAGCTACGTCAGATGGATGTTAAGACGGCATACCTCCATGCTATAAACTGTGAAATTTACATGGAGAAGCCTAAATGACTTAAGGTAAAATCTAAAAGAGGAGAAAAACTGGTACGTAAACTGAATAAGTCGCTATACAGTTTAAGGCAGTCAGGATGAAACTGGAATAATATATGTATTCCTAATTGAAAACTATTTTGTTCAGAATACTGCAGACTATTATGTTTATTGTAAGACCATTGGAAATGAAAGAATCTTGTTGATTATTTGGGTTGATTATCTTCTTGCAGCAAGTGATGTTGAAATTCTCTGTGAAGTGAAGGAATGCTGGGGACTAAATTAAATCAAGGTTAAAGATATTGTGAGATTAAAACATGTACTTGGCATTGATTATGCTCAGACAAAATGGGAAGTAAAAATGAATCAAAAGAAATATATAACAAAAATGTCTTGACTGTTGTGACATGACTCACTGCAAACCACCGATACCACAATGTGAAATGAAAATGACATTTGACAAAGAGGGTGCACATGCTGATCCTAGGAAATATGGTGAAGTGGTTGGAAGTTTTATTTATGCAATGACATCTACTAGACCAGATCCAAGTTTTGCTTTTGGTAAATTATCGAAATACTTGTCTGAACCTAAAGAACGACATTGGGTGGCAGCTAAACATGTTTTAAGGTATTTGAAAGGCACTGTGGATCAGGAGTTGTTATAAAAAGCAAAATGTGGACTTGAAGCTTGTGGCCTATAGTGATGCAGTCTTGGCGGCTGACCAGAAGGACAGGTACAGTGTTACTGGTTACAGCTTTAGTTTGTCAGAGACTGGGCCTGTTGATTCATGGAAATCTAAGAAACAGCCAACAGTTGCAACACGTGAAGCCGAATACATGGCTCTATCTGCTACAACTCAGGAGAGCATGTATCATGGTAATCTATTGAAAGGAATGGACACTTGGAATGGAAATTTACAGATGTGACTATTTTTGAGGACAATCAGGGTGCTATTAAACTATCCAGAAACCCTGTGTCAGCGGTGTAAGCATGTTGACATATGATACCATTCTGTCCCCTCTATTGTATCTGACAGAAAGCATGATCTTTATTACTGTCCCATGGAAGATGTGGACGATGTTTTAACTAAACCTGTAGCAAAAGTAAGGATTGAAAAAATTATGTTTTCTATTTGGCATGTGAATAATGGACTATTCTTTTGTCAAATTATGGTAAATGTACACTGTATGTAATATTTGTATCAATTAAGGGACAAGTGGGGGTGTTGTTGATATCTGTGTCCCTAATTGACCCTGGTATCCACAGCTGGATGTGGGCGTGGCTACACAATGGTGCACAATCATCAATAAATGGTGAAAGCTCATTCACAGAAATGATCACATGCAGGCCAAACAAAACTGTCTCAAGTCCTGGTTATACTCCCGCAGCAGTGTGTCGCAGTGAGCTTGTCGCAGGTATCATGCAGACATTTTTATTTATGCTCAATATTGAAGCGTGGTCTGCGCTATGTTTATTCCATGCCACAATGCAAAAGGGGAAAATCACAAACTAGCTGTGGGTCTAGATACGGCCGAGGCGGTGAGGAAGTGGGGGCAAGTTTGACATGAAGAGGAAAAAGAGTGAGGATCGAGGTGGAAAAAGGGTCCCCGCGTTCTCGCATACCTCGCTCTTCTAGCTGGTCCAACATCACGAGACACTTTCCGCATTCGTGGTCATACAAAAAAAAAGCAAGCCAGTAAGGTAGCAAACAGGAAATACATGTAGTGTAGAGCGGATGTAGATTTGACCAATCAGAGGCCCCCTGTCTGCGATACTGTTTGCGGTGACTTACAATCATGGAGAGGTGCAGCAGAGTGTCTGCCGTGGTTAAGGTGAAGTCTCTGTGTTCACTGCAACACCTAAGCAGACAATCTATTTTCAAAGTATAAATCAGCTTTTACAGCTGTAAATAAACAGGATCAATTGATCATTGTGTGTGAAAGGTGCACTACTACTGCACAAAAATTGCCCATATTGGGACAAATAAAAGCTACTGAACTGAACCTTACACACTGTTCTCAATGTTGTTGGCTACTTGTTTATCGATTAGTGTTGCTTGATCAGACAACTCCATTGATTTGAAGCCATACATACATACATCCATTCCATCCATCCATTTTCCGTCATGCTCATCCCAGGCGGGGTCATGAGGGGTGCTGGTGGCCATCTCCACCTGTCTTCAGAAGAGAGGCGGGGTACACCGTGGACAGGTCGCCAGTCCATCGCAGGGCAACACAGAGAAACAGGACAAAAATTCATGCACACAAACACATCTAAGGAGAATTTAGAGAAACCAATTAAACTTACAGTCATATTTTTGAACTGTGGGAGGAAGCCGGGGTACCTGAAGAGGATGCATACATGCTCAGGGAGAATATGCAAACTCCATACAAAAAGACCCTGGGCCATGTATCAAACACGTAGCCTTCTTGCTGCAAGACAGCAGTGCTACCCAATGCGCCACAAAGCAGCCCTGAAGCCATAAAGAACAACTACACTCACCGGCCACTTTATTAGGCACACCTGTCCAACTGCTCGTTAACACTTGATTTCTAAGCAGCCAATCACATGGCGGCAACTCAGTGCATTTAGACATGTAGACATGGTCAAGACAATCTCCTGCAGTTCAAACCGAGCATCAGTATGGGGAAGAAAGGTGATTTGAGTGACTTTGAACGTGGCATGATTGTTGGTGCCAGAAGGGCTGGTCTGAGTATTTCAGAAACTGCTGATCTACTGGGATTTTCACACACAACCATCTCTAGGGTTTACAGAGAATGGTCCGAGAAAGAAAAAACATCCAGTGAGCAGCAGTTCTGTGGGCGAAAATGCCTTGTTGATGCCAGAGGTCAGAGGAGAATGGCCAGACTGGTTCGAGCTGATAAAAGGGCAACAGTGACTCAAATAACCACCCGTTACAACCAAGGTGGGCAGAAGAGCATCTCTGAACGCACAGTACGTCGAACTTTGAGGCAGATGGGCTACAGCAGCAGAAGACCACACCGGGTGCCACTCCTTTCAGCTAAGAACAGGAAACTGAGGCTACAATTTGCACAAGCTCATCGAAATTGGACAATAGAAGATTGGAAAAACGTTGCCTGGTCTGATGAGTCTCGATTTCTGCTGTGACATTCGGATGGTAGGGTCAGAATTTGGCGTCTACAACATGAAAGCATGGATCCATCCTGCCTTGTATCAACTGTTCAGGCTGGTGGTGGTGGTGTCATGGTGTGGGGAATATTTTCTTGGCACACTTTGGGCCCCTTGGTACCAATTTGAGCATTGTTGCAATGCCACAGCCTACCTGAGTATTGTTGCTGACCATGTCCATCCCTTTATGACCACAATGTACCCAACTTCTGATGGCTACTTTCAGCAGGATAATGCGCCATGTCATAAAGCTGGAATCATCTCAGACTGATTTCTTGAACATGACAATGAGTTCACTGTACTCAAATGGCCTCCACAGTCACCAGATCTCAATCCAATAGAGCATCTTTGGGATGTGGTGGAACGGGAGATTCGCATCATGGATGTGCAGCCGACAAATCTGCGGCAACTGTGTGATGCCATCATGTCAATATGGACCAAACTCCCTGAGGAATGCTTCCAGCTCCTTGTTGAATCTATGCCGAAGAATTGAGGCAGTTCTGAAGGCAAAAGGGGGTCCAACCTGTTACTAGTATGTTACCTAATAAAGTGGCCGGTGAGTGTATATAGATCCAGTGAAAAAAGACATAGCAATAAATGAATTAAAAACAGCACACTGCAGATAAGAAATCAACTACTTATAAATACAGATTTGATTCTGTCCCAGTGGTTGAATGCCAGCTATTTCAAAGTTGTCTCTGTTGCCATAAAATGTTGTCAATATCATGTTATGGCCAAAAGACACATACTAGATTATGATTAATAATAATAATTTATTGAACTGTCTGTGTTAAATATTGAACTGCATGCACAGGTGTAGACTTTGTAAGCAAATACAATCATCAAGAGTGTAACAATTGTGATGATCAACAGTATCTTTTATGCATGTAAATCCATGCTGTAAAGCTAAATCCAGGAAAGCTGCAAGGCAAGAATGCATCTTCAAAAGAGACCAGAAAGGCTGTGCAAGCAGCATCAGCTCTTGTGTTGACAATACCGATGTAACAATGTAAAATTCATATCACAGTTATTGTGACCAAAGTAATCATGGTTATCATTATTATTGTAGTATTATTGAAATTCCCCTCACCCCATGCAAGATCGTTTTCAGAACAGAGTAGTAAAGGATTTTCTACCTGGAATATATCACACTAACACCACTAGTACCCCAACTTCATCAGACAAAACAGTACCTGTCTGACTCCCCCATAGTGGCTGTTTTAATGGGAGGCAATCCTGATTTCAGAGGAGTAGATGTTGAAGGCCCCTCTCCTTTTGCAGCTCTAGTTTTCCTATATCTGTAAAGAAATAACATATGTTAAGGGTGTGATATCTAACAACATTTACAAGTACTTTCCCTTTTCTATCTACAAAAGAGCACAGTTGTGAACTTGAAATCAGCAGCAGAAAGGATGAAACATGCTCTTGTTAAAAAAAGATGAGAGGGGTTAAGAGGACATATCAGCCTCATTGCTACACGCATAGAGGAAAATCCAGAGCAATAAAAAGTACACTTTTTGATTGCTCTGTTTTTTTTTTTTTTTTGTTTGTTTTTTATTTTCACTTAATGTGGAGTTGCCATTGGTTGGGCTGGATGCCGGTTACTTCTGGCTATACACAAAATGTATCTCTATAACTAATCCTTTGTTTTACTATATTGGACTTATTTAACACGCTTGAAGTCAAATCCGCTGAAACAGCTCATGAGCATCAGGCCTGAAATAAATTGAAGAACATAGGCTACAGGCTTATAGAGGCATCAGTGCTGAACTATTGAGGTGTCAGTGTGATCATCAATTGATGTTTTAGTTGTAAAGGGTCAATTGAAAAGACTATTTTAAAGATATTTTTCAGTAAGATTTACTTAATACTTATCCAAAGACAAATAACCAGACAAAATTAATTAATCTACTTTCTGAAGTTTCTGTATAAAGTGTAATTTAACTTATTAAAATGTAAAAATAATGATAATAACAATAATATAAAGCTACACTCTTTGTCCCACATAGAAGTATATCATTATCCAAGAGATGGAACAGTGTTTGGCTAAGGTCACTTTGACCATGATTGGTGATTGATTATTTGCAGTCAGTCATCGTTGTGACATGAAAATCCATAGAGCAGAAGAGTTGCCTCTCTCTGGCCGAAATGGACCCCCAATCGATGGCCAGGGAAATTGGTCAGTGGTGCAGTGTGACAAGCAGGGGAGTGGAAGTCTTTGAGAAAGAATTTATTTATGATCACGCATTTTTTTTTGCTGACACATGAGGATTTAGATATTGGGTTCAAGAGTTAGTCTTGGCAAAACGAATGTTTCTGTTTTTAGTCTTAGAGTTGCATTTTCTCAAATGCCAGCTCCTGTTATACGCTGTCCAAAATATTTCGACATTTGATTTGCTGTCCTTTTCACATAGTTTTTTTCTCTGAACTATAGAAAGTTGGAGATGATCTTATCCCTTTCTTCTTCACAGGTGGATTTATTGTCTATTTATGAATAAATACATAAATATGTGTCTTGATGTGTTGACATAAAGGTTCTGCTGATTGCTGAGGGGAGTAACCCTGAAAACCTAATGTAACACACATATATCTCAGCCATTGTAACAAACACCTTGTCCGGTTTTAACATGCCCACTAGGTTCTACAGCAGAAAACCTTTGATAATTTTTCAGAACTTCCAAACCCCCATGACAGTTAGCACAGCTCTATTCATTCGCATGTTGTTTCAGAGTAAAAGATGAAACACATTCTCCTTTCAAGATTATCTCTTTTGAAGGAATAAAGAAACTGGAACTCATTAAGAAAACATTTCTTTAGTGTGACAAGTCTTTCAGCACAGCAGTTTGTGAGAGGTGCACACAACTGTTAGTGCATAGGATGATGGTAAAATTCCAAATTGAGTTTAAGAGCAAGTCTTTTACTGATATTGTTAGTATATTATTTAGACATTGATATGGCTGTTATTGCTCATATCTTGACATCTGAACAAATAAAAACAGCCAGGCTGGAGTTAGATAAGTTACACCTTAACAAACAACATTGTTTCTGGAAAAATCTCCTATAGGTAGATGGAAGATTTGCGAAGGCACATCAGCTCTACATTCACAGACAGAAAAATGAGCATAGCAATCTCTGCATGGTACAATGAAATCTTATAATTTTGAGGGGATTCTCGAGAGAAGTGTGCCACCCATGGTCAGAAAGCTTGGTTTCAATCAAAGGTCATGGGTTTGCAACAGGATAATGAACCCCAAGGGGATTGTTATCAGAATTATAATCATTATTCAGATAAACATGAATTTTGAACTGTAGGCCTACATACTTGGTCATGATGAACTATTTACAGTCAGTAGCTTTGGGTCAATTAGTCTCTATTTCTCCTTTTTCCACCCGTCACTAAGGCAGACCAACTTTGGGGCCAAACCATGGTTTACAGCGTTTTAGGATAATGCTAAAATCTTTGTTTAGGATGTCTCCTGTGATGTATAGATCCTGATGTTTTTTTTTTAATATATCATATGAAACTCTGGCTCTAGAAAAGAAATAGGCTAAATAAATACCACAGAAGCTACATCTTTACCCACATACACTAAAGAATCAAGAAGCAAACATAATGTTGTGGTAATCATTTGTTGTGTTGTGGTAAAACTAACTTATAAATTACATAACATAGTCTACCTAAAGAGGAGTGAAGTTGCCAGCTGGCATTGATGAGGTGTCTAGTAATGCTGAGAGAGTTATCATTATTGACAGATATCCAGTGGCCCCATCATCGGTGGCAGACACACAGTGCCTCAACCACCTTCTGATCTTTTCCGGCTGTCTCAAACATATATTAACTTAATAAATAATTATAGAATATTTTTTCAATCTGAAAATATCACAATTATGCTTAGAGGTTTATAATGTCAGGGAGTAGCTGTGGCTGGAGTTTTTTTTTTTTGTTGGGTTTTTCTAACAAAGGTCCTCTCCTGTAGCTGTTACCAAGATTGGGTCATCAGCTGCAGGTGTGGTGCCCCCGCACCTGCAAATTATCAGGCTCATTACCTGGGTGCTTAAGAGGAGCACAACACCAACTATTCTCTGCTGGAGTGTCAGTCTGATTGGTAACTTTAAAGCCCTCCTGTGCTCCTTAAACCAGAGTGCATCAAAGTAATTTTGTTCATGTTTCTTTAGCCAAACATTCCTCAGAGTTTACGAGCCTTTAAGCAAGGAGCTGTCTTTCTAAGTGAAATTTCTAAAATGGCTGAGCAGCCTTTTTTTTTTTTTTTAGGATCAGAACTCTAAAGCCGCTGTTTTTTAATCTGCCCACATCTGCAATTGGTTTATAAATTTGTTAAACCTGATTTTTGTGTCTTCTGGGAGTTAATCTCGGTAGGTGGATCAGAAGCCTAAACAAAAACACAACATATATTAGTTATACAATATACAGACGAATTATACATTTTTTTTGCAGTAACACACTTCAAATCAAGACAATACTAGTTATAATTTCATTACATTGTTTACTGTGTGCAAAGAGTAGAAAACTGAGGAAAAGGACAATCCTGTACAGCCTGGGCTACACAGTCGGGTCAGCATAATTTACATTTCTCAAGCAAATGTTTCAGATGTTTTTTTTATTAATAAGGTCTTTTGAGTTTTTAAGTTACTATCAAGCTCATTCATTATTTGTGGTCCTCTGTAGCACACACCAAATTCAGTGGATTCTTCCTTTGCCTTTTAGTACTGACTTATGTTAAAACTTTTTTGGCAGGGCCACATAAGAATAATCACACACTCTTTCAACTTGTTGTCAACATCATTCAGGATACGTATTCCTTTAGTTCAGGTGGAATACGCTTAGCGTTGATACCTTAACCGGTTTTCCTTAGATAGAAAACTTTGAATCAATTTGATTGTATGACCTGGTGAACTGTAAAGTGCCTTGAGATGACATGTGTTGTGAATTGGTGCTATTTAAATAAACTGAATTGAAAAGAATTATTTCAGCCAGCCGGTTGGTGGTGGGCTGCAACAGGTGGGGTGGTTGCAGTGCTACCATGATTTGTGAAACATAAAATGAGAACTGTTGTACTCGGGCATCTCAAAAGAAAATGATAGGAAGGGAATGACAGAAAATATTGATGTTTTGAAACTGTAACCTTTTAAAACCTTGGTAATCCTTGTTTTTTGTTCACTGTCATGGTTACTGCCAGCTGTTTTTTTTTTAACTGCGTCAGCACTCGCCACAGCTCATGTTGATGTTATTGATTTTACACGTACATCTCCTTTTCTTAACCAAAATGAACCAGAAATGTCTATATAGAATTTTGGTTCTGATTTGATAAGTGATCCTCCTTACATGAAAACCTCTATAATCACATATCTATCCTAGAATTGCTACACAAAAAGTTGCATGTAAGCACCACATTTGCCTGCCTTTGTCTTGTCATTCTCGCTTATGCATACATCTGTCAGCATTCACATCAAAGCAGCATTGATGGGCTTTATAACCTATCATCATAACAACAGGAGATGTTGGCTTATTAAAAAATAATCTAACCTGTTTTATGAGGTAGAATATGTCTGGAGAAACATCTGTGAAACAAGTTACGTATTAAATATGTAGGAGCTAAATTCAAAATTCCTTTTTGGATGGCATGGCAAAGCTATAAAGAGAATCCAGAGTGCGGGCCCCCAGGCTCATTCACGTCCCCCTATTCTCCCTATTTTACAGTCAAAGCAGAATGATCTTGCGCTCTCCCTGGGCTTCATCCTTGCCATTTTCCCAACTCTGTGGGGATAAATCAGTCAAAATGTTCCCCTCACTGACAGAAATTAGTGGCTCAGGAATGTCTCTGATCATTTTAGAAAATCAAGAAGAGAAAGAAAAACAAAGCATCAAAGGTATTTTTTGTACTTTTCTTTCCCTGTGAGCAATTGCACAGGCTAAAGAGTTCATTAACGCTGCTTTTGTACTGAAGTGAAGGCCTCTGGAGACATCCAGATTCCCCAGGCTAGAGGAATGAAGGAAGGATGGGGGTGTGCTGCAGTGTAACAGGAAAAAAGAGCACAATATCCATAGATAGATTAAAGGAGCTGGATTTCAAAACCTTTTTTTAATAACCCTTAATGTACTGTTGCTCTATTCTTGAAAAATAAAATGAGCTGATTTTTCCATTTATCTTTAAACATCTAATCTCTAAACCTATTATGGATGTGAAATATGTATTTGTGCTTAAATCAGTTCCTTAGTTGCAGAGCAGATCTGCAGCAGACTCAATTTTTTTTTATCTTTGCCAATCTGACATAAACTAACTTCAATCAAATCACATCTTTTCCTCTACCTATACATGCAACTTCATATACCAGAACTATTAGTGATCCCTTGGCTTTTACAGACATTTTTCAAACTTGTTATAAAACGTATAGCTACACTGCAAAAACGAGCTAGAAATAAGTACAAATTTCTTAAATTAAGTGTATTCACCCTTAATTTGAGTAGGTAAATTAGATAATTTGCCAATGGAATGAGTATTTTTACTCTTAAAATAAGATAATTAGATAATATGCACTTGAAATAAGTGAATTCAACTGTTTTCTTATTTTAAGTGTAAATTGTCTTGTTCCATTGGCAAAATGTATCTTTTACACCCTCAATCCAAGAACAAATGCACTTATTTTAAGAAAAAATGACTTATCTAGATTTAGATTTTTTGCAGTGTAATCCTTAGGCCTAGAAGCATCTTTAGGAGAATGTTTATTAAAATGTAAGGCAAGTAAATGTAGACATCCCGTGTTGCTCACTGTAACATAAAAATGCAAAATGTAATCAAACAAGACTTACAACACTGGCAAATCTATTGTTTTCAAGTTTGTCCCATCGCTATTTTATTTTTAATTTTTTGTGTAATTGTGATTAAATGTATATTGAATATATCATGTATGTGATACTTCTGGAAAAAAAAAAAGTTTGATAGTTTGCCATATCCTCCATTTGGTTAAAAAAAAAAAGGGAATTTTGGTAAGAGTCGGGTTGGGTCTGGCATTAGTCTGTATTTCTTATTCATTGCCAGAAATAGCTGAGAGGCAATTTGGTCACCTCCATTACCAGATGGGCAACAGGTTGCCGAGCTTCCTCAACGTCTGCTGACTTCCGCTGGTGCTAGCCAAAAGTCTGGCAAGGACTTCTGCATGAGAGAACAGCTTTAGAAACAATTCATTCAAACTTCATGAATTTAAACTGAAATGTAAAAGCCTTCCACAATCTAATAGTAAACAATGTTTCATTCAATAATAATTATGATCTTTTTCTCACGACAATAAAGGCAGTATAATTGTGGCTTCAATGTGTAAGTCACTTTTAAATGTAAAGTCGACACTAAGAAGCTTAGTTGTACTTAACCTTACTCAAAGTAAAAGTAAAGTAAAAAGTAAAAAAGGTCAATGTCTTTATTTCATTATCATTAGTACCCTAATGAAAAATCATAAAATCTGTAATTCAGCAAAAATAACATGTTGGTTTTCTTTATTCTCTGAAATCTGTCAAGACTTGCATGTGTTTAAACACCTTTTGATATTTGATTTAAATCGAAACATTAGCTAAAATCTGGCAAGAAGAATAATAATTTGAAAAGAAAGCTATAGATGGAATTCTTTGTTTCTAAAAGAACAATGTCACCTTCAGATATTTGCTGTCAACTGTTTTCTCAGCATGTATCAGTGTGAGATGCTGTTTGGAGAACAATGATTTAATGAAACACATGTTTTAAAAAAAAACATATGAATGCCATAAGCTTCACACCATTAGAAGGGACCAACAGTAGAAACACATACAATAAAAACTGTGCCAAATCAAATTATGTGTAAATCAGAAAAAAATGAATATATTAGATAAATAAAATTATTTTAGGTTAATGTGTGCAGTACCACTTGACTGATATCCATGCTTCACTGGGACTGTCCTTCTAAAAAAAAAAAGAGCCACCTATGTAACTTAAGAGGGTTCGGTCCACTAAATTAACCCTGAACCAAAGGGATGCTTCATGGCAATCTGAGCTGCTCTTGAACACGATAGCAAACTTATTTAAATATTGTTGTTATGCAATAATAATAATAATAACAAAAAAAAACGATATGTCACATATCTGATTAGACATATTTTTGGTTCACTGATGTAGGATTTTTGTAATTAAAGTTGCATTGTCTTTAGAATTTGCTGAACATTTGCTGGTCCAAAGTGGCCTGCTATCAGATTCCAAAGAACCGAGAGAAACTGTTTAATGTTGCAACAAGTAAGGGTTGCCAGTTTATTTCAGGGGCACTAAAATTGGTTTAGCGCCCCCCTCCAGTGGCNACATCTCTATGCAGAGTTGGGAATAGAAGCGCTAATGAAAAATGTTGTTTCTAATGCAGCTACATTTACTATAACGGAGTTATAATATTACTTGCTTTTCCAGCTGTACAAGCGACACTAGAGTTATAAATGTATAAAGTGGCCTGTTACCAAATTTCTCCCTTATCCAACCTCTCCACTAAGAGCAGACGCCCAGCGTGTTTCTGTTTTTTTTTGTTTTTTTTTTTTAGAAACAACCCCATTTCAAAACTGTTATGGTTCTCCCCTTTTGGGACTTTGACTTTTTAGTTTTCAGTTTTCGTTATCAAACTAATTTTGTTTTGTTGATTTTTGGTTTATTTTCCATTTTGTGTTATATTTAAGCCAGCCTTAAGTTACTCTTTGTTGCCCCCTTGTGCCTGTCTCTTTTCCCCTAGCTGCCTTCTAGTCTCTTAAACCCACAAATGCTCAATATCTGCTGATTAGCCTGGTCTTTGTTCAGTCTCCCATTTATACACCTCATGTTCAGTCACTGTTACTAGTTCCTTATTATTTTGTTGCTTCCTCGTCTTTGGCTTCCCACTTTAGTTTACTGTGATGTTTGCTTGTTTTTGGTTCTACCTCAGTTTCTGTTCATTAAACCTAAAGGAACTCATCTCTCATCTCACTCATCTCGCGGCCGGTTCGCGGCGGATGCGCGTGGGCCCCGGCCGTGGTCGCCTGTGTGTTTTTCCTGGGTGGTGCGGTCGCGGTGGGTGTTGCGGCCGGTCGCCGGGGCTTGGTGCCGGGGGGCGGGGCGTGTTTCAGTGCTCTGTGGGGCTTGGGCGTTTCGGTCGGTGCCTTGGGGGGGCCGGTGTTCGGTGCCCGGCCCTACTTCAAGGTGGCCGGCTGCTGGCGGGGCCCGCGGACTCGTCCCCGCGGCTCCTCGGGGCACCGGCATGGCGGTGGCTGGGGGGCTTCCTCGGGGCTGTCTCTCCTCCTCCCTTGGTGGGGGGCTGATTTCTGGGGCTGGCCCCTCCTTGGTGCCTTCGCTTCCGGGGTCCCTTTGGGCGCCTGGGGCTTTGGGTCTCCCGGCGCTGGACTCAGTGCTCTGGGGGGTGTGCCTCTCCGGCTCTCTACAACCCCTATTGAGCATTTTTTCTATGGTTAAAACTTTACATGCACAAGTTCACCCTCACAAACAACTACAGGTGCTAGACTTCAGGTACTTGGAGATTCACTTCCAAACAGAAATCCCACATTCATATCCTCAGGTAACACAGAGTACATGTCAGACTTAATAATATTACTTTAGCGATAGTTTCAAGGTGTTGCTTTATTGTATATCTCGTACC
>NW_015150531.1:167634-179446 GCF_000732505.1 Cyprinodon variegatus
TTATTCCCATTGAACTCAGAGGCAAAATGACCTAAGACAAAAAAAAAAAAAAAAAAAAAAAATTTTTAAAAAAAAAAAAAAAAAACCTACAGGAACTCATCTCTGCCTCACCCATCTCTGCATTTGGGTCCTCAACCAACCTCAGCCACCACATTGACAAAAACCCTATGTTGTACTTAGTGCAATATTAAACATAATAGAAAAAAACCAGTGTATTAGAACTGATTGTTTTTTATTCCCATTGAACTCAGAGGCAAAATGACCTAAGACAAAAAAAAAAAAAAAAAAAGAAATATTTAAACATACAGATCAAAACAAAAAAGGGCCCTATAGACAGACCATGCAGGTTTTTTTTTTTTTTATTTAGCTTATGTTGTCCTTCAATTTCGCGATATTTACATAAAAATTAGTATTTAATGCTTCTCATCTAATGCTCCTTTTCTACAAAACACTAATGCCCCTAGCAGGCATTTGATATGAATAGCATGTTAAGAAAACATTTAGACTTTTGCAACAATGACAAGCATATAAATGTTTAATACAAGGTCTTGGACATTTTTCTAGAAAAGTTATATAATTCAAACATCTGATGAAGATAAAGTAATACTCCTTTCGATTACGACTGAAATAAAATTAAAGTAAACAATTTCTATCAGCTTATGCAAATTCTATAAAAATAAAATGCCAGTACAGTAAATTGCCTATGAGTAAGAAAATTGCAAAATGGTAAAATATATGTAAATACACATTTAAAAAAAATGAGTTTATTGATTATTTCAACAGATTAGAGCATTACAAATATGTTTGTTTGTTCCCCTCTTCCTGAAAAAGAAAATATATAATCTAAAGACTTACCAAAGCATCTCTGTTCATCCCACTTTGCTATGATACACTTTAAGAAAATTCAGTTAAACTAATTTACTCTAAAACTCACAATCCAACTCTAGGTCTGTATCGTAAATATGTATAAGTATGTATAACTTAATTTCAGTATAGTAAATTCAGTGGTTCTGGGAAGGGTTTAGATCTTGGCTCTATAAAACTTAGATAATTACTAAACAGCATTATTAGGACAGAGGAAGAGAGCAAAAAGGTCAGATGAAATGTTAATGTCTGGCTGTGTGTCTGCTTCATAGCCAGTTTGGTTGTTTTTAGTTGACCTGCACTACCCTGCCACATTCCAGTCAGCTTCAATCGAATCAGTGTGTCCTTTGTGCTTTTTGGTAAGATCCCATTCCTGGAAAATGCCACAGCATGTGCTGCACCAAATCCTTTGACTTTGCATGATCTGAACCCCATGTCACAAATGGCTCTTCTTCCCTTGAGATTAGGCTTGGAGAGAACTTCACATCCAAATAGAGAAGTTGCTGGTGAGGATGCAGAAGTCTTCTTAGTATGAGTTTTAGACCTGACCCCCCACCCCCTTGTCTTTTAAATTGTTTCAAATCTTTTTCTGCACCAAAGCAGGAGACAATGAACCTCTCTGTCAGGAAAAGTGCCAGGTTTGTCATTTAGAATAAAATACACACAAAGAGGTTTAGAACAGGCATTATATCTGCTGAGACCCTTCCTGTGTGCACTAGACAGGAAACTCATCAGAGGTAGGCTGAATGGGCCCCACCAAATGTTTAGTTCTCTATTGAAAGATATTATAAAATCACAGATGGGATATTTCTGACATCAACAAAAGTACAATTAAAAAGGTAATATTTTATATACGTTTATAAATATTATTTGTCTTACAGATTTTAGTATGTTCACATTAATGATAAATCTACCTCATGCTACAGGGTTACCTGTGGAGTACTACAGGGATCAGTGCAAGGACCAATTCTCTTGACTCTAAATATATATACTCTGAATTGGTAGAATTATTAGACAGCATGGGATTAATTTCCACCGTTATGAAACTAACCCATAACGTAGACTATAAGCATGTCTTGAGGACAGTCAGCCTCGAGACTGTCGGCCTCTGCAGATGGCCGCTCACACTGAGCCTGGTTCTGCTGGAGGTTTCTTCCTCTTAAAAGGGAGTTTTTCCCTTGCCACTGTCGCTACAAGCATGCTTAGTGTGAGGGATTGCCTTCAAGTCAACGAATCGTTTGCTTTCCTTAAGATTAAAAAACATTGAAACAATATGACTATATGAACTGGTTGAATTGTCTCTGTAAAGTGTCTTAAGAGAATTTCTTGTTAATTGGCACTATATAGATAAACGGAATTGGAAAAAAACAGAATATAAAAGCATTATAGAAAATATATAAAAAGAATTCATTTGCAAAGACAGATAACTCATTTTTTATAAATTTTCAGAAACCATACTTTTTATTTGCAGGTTAATGCAAAGAGTTAATTACATGCCTTGGCTCATTTTTTTCAAAAATGGCATTTATCTGTTTTTGAAAATGAACTCTTCATATATAAAATACTTTGTTCCGAGGAAAAGTAATTAATATTGATTATTGAATTACTATTTCTATGATATAACATATGAAATTCAGAAACACACTATAAAAGTCAAATAGTTACCTTCCCCAGTAATTAGTTAGTTTCATCCTTGAGTATCCCTGTCACTAAAATCTTTTTTGGAAGAAGTTGTAACTGCAACTGATCTATTCTTAAATTAACGTTTCCAACACTGTATATGAAATTAATATACACATCATATTGATTTTAAAGTGATACCAGATACCCACTGGGAGCTAATGAACATTTTTTTTTTTTTCCATCTAAAATACAAAACAAAACCTAAAAAAAAAAAGTAAAAAAAATTTATCGTTCTTTCCTCGTTCCTATTTATATAGAAGCCAAAAAAAAATAATATTCAGATTTTCTTCTGCCAAAATGAGGATTATTTTAATTTGAGGGATTAACAAAAAGTGATACTGTGAAAATGATGTTCCATCCCATAAAAAAGGGGTCATCCTACTCTATCAGTTTATCGTTAGTGAGCTAAAAATACCTGTTGCTAATCCACTGTGGGCAGAACAATAGTTTTAATGTGATTTCTTGACTGTCATTCACAAGTTCTGTCAAACACACCATGGGTTACAATTTACAATACATTTCCCACAGGCTGAAATTTCCTCCGCATCATGCAGTGTTCACTCTGCCCTTTATGAAACATGACCGGCCTATTCAGAGTAATAGATGCTGATACAAAATTATTTCATTCATTATGTAAATATTGAAGGCTTATTTTACTTACATGACCTTCTCTTTCCATCTCACAGCTTACACCTCTGAAATAATGAACACCAGAATTGGACAATGCTCAGCGATATTAAGTAAAAAATAAACCTACTGAGATTTAAAAGAATGATGCACACTTGTTCAAAGTGCACTATTAGCAAAGGGTAAGTCATTCAATTAAAAGAAATAATGCAATAATTAGTAATATTTTACTATGAAAATTAGATGATTTTAGTAGGCTAAATGTATGTCATTTGCTCAAAACCAAATTCTGAGGGGTTAATAAAATGGCACAGAGAGAACTTAAGGAAGATTCTTTATGTGGTGTAGAGCTGTTCTGTTTGTAGGCAGACAAAAAAAATTAGGGTGTTATTAGCATGTCTACTAAATTCACTAAACTGTAATAAATATGGACAAAGAGGTTTTATTTTTCTTGCTTGCTAAACCATATTTTTAATTTTCCAAGGATTCCTGGGGCTCATAAGGTAAGCTATGTGCAGCCACATGAAAATATGAAGTAGTGAAATCATAGTTATAACGTATCCAGGTGAACAGACTGTTTTTGTCAAATATTTACCTTTTTTTTTTTTACTGCTTTTAAAAAAACAATATATGTCTGTTTAAAGTCCTAATAAATTAATAGTTTAGCATTAAAATACATAACATTAATCTGTTCTTTTTTTTTATTCAGGGAAATTGAAAACTATTTTATTATGAAAAACACTGGCCATCAAGGTTAATATTATGATGCTTTTATTAATCAACAACTATGTTTTCTTTTCTTATGGACTATGTAGTTTGGATGTTCAGGGCATCAAATTAACAAGTTTTCCTTTAAATCCCTTTGGACCAGAGCCTGTAAAAAAAAAGATCCTTTGTAATTTCATCTGGATGACATTACTGTAAATTCACCTCTGCTAATGACATTTAAAACATGGTTGTGTTTTCATTCAAGAATTGTCATTTATATCCCATGTTAAATAGGTTTCTAGAATATTCCTTTATTTATCTCAGGAATATTTTAAAAAATGAGAAATATCCTGTCCAAGAATTAAGCTGAAAAATCAGCCCAAATATTTGTTACTTCAAGGTTGGACCAGGATGTCCCAATAAAGCAGTTAAAAGCTTTCAATTTCTTAAAAACACTCCAGCCAGATCTCTTATTGATGAAAATAAATATGTGAGATTATATTTCTGCTATTTCAGCTACCTTAATTGGTTTTCTGTTAAATCATTAATAGAATTTTAAAGCGGTCTGGGCCGGTTTAGGAGGATGGACCTCCATGTTGCTTAAAAATATGCTGCTCGAGTGAGATAACGAATTAATAATTATCAGAGGGCTTTTTTTTAATGTAATTTAGCTATCAATATATTATGATTTATTGTATCAGATGCTTCAGAAAAGTCCAAAAAGATGCAACTAGTGAGCTTCTACAGCAAAAATAACTTTGTCAGCTAGGTAAAGTAAAGCCATCTAAGTGGAAAGGTTTTTGAGAAAACCGTATCGGTGATTTTGGAGCTTCTTTACATTTTGCCAACTCATATTTCTTTTAAACATAATTTTCTCTACACTTAAGGTTCTATTTGCATTTCTCACAGAAAATTAAAAAAATATAGGTAAGTGATCAGTTAAATTGGAATATAAAATACCAGATTTTATATGCTCACTCAAACATACTCAAACAAACTATACTCGTGGGGACTTTCCATTTACTTCAATTCATTTCTCACTCATTTCTATGGCCTAACCCAGACCTTCACCCTTACTCTAACCCAGGCATCCCCAAACTCTGTCATCAAGCCCCCTTGTCCTGCAGGTTTTAGAGCTTTCTCTGCTTCAGCACAGCTGGTTATAATAACTGCAGTAGACCAAAAGCCTGTTAATCAGCTTTCAATTAAAATCAGCTGTGCTGAAACAAGGAAACCTCTAAAACCTGCAGGACAGGGGGCCTTGAGGACCGAGTTTGGGGATGCCTGCTCTAACCCTTACCAACATATAGCTAACCCTAAACCTAACCTAAACTCAATTTGTACCTTAGGTGTGTTCACACCCAACGCATTTGGGGCATCAAAAGCACTTAAACAGTGAAATTTGGACAGTGGGTCAAACTTTCGTCAAGTTGCTTTCACCCTTCGATGTTTTGGATGCCCTATGCTCTGGTTGTTTAACTGCTCTGTTCTGTGGCTACAAGCTAGAGGACAGCTTGGCTTTGTTTAATACTCAGCCTGTGTGGGATTTCCTGCTGCCGTTTTTAGAGGCTGAAAGTGAACATAAAGAGCTCTTCCAGCTGCTACAAATGGCAGCCGCTGCTGTTTGTAGCAGCTGGAAGTGAACATAAAGAGTTTTAGTTTATTTGGGTTTTCTAAAACTTTTTCGTCATATGTCATAAAAAATGATTTAGTACAGCAATCATGATCAGAGCTCACTCTCTTTTTCTTGTACATAGCAATCCATTCTCCTGGCTTTGTATTTAAACTTTTGGAGTTTAACCCCTTGCTATTCATATGCAGACAGCTCTGCAGAAGACATAACAGCTTACATGTAGTTTTCTGATTGGTTGATGTTCTGGCGTCCAGCAGCAAAAGTTATATTTTCTGAAATGGCTGATGTCGAACGCTGGGAGTCCAGAACTCTTGGATGCGCTGCTCTTGATGCTTGGACATGCCACTGGACCTCTTGAGACTGTCCCCCATAGACTTTACATTTATTGAAACGCTTGGACACCCAAAACGTGTTCGGTGTTAATTCACCATTAGTCCTAAACCTAATCCTGTAAGTATAAGTGCCCAAATAGTAGCATATCCCTGGAAATCATCCAAACAATCTAATTAGTAGGTCTTTTGTAGGTGTTTTATATACCTTAACCCCTAAACCAAATCATTACAGGTACATACCTAACCCTAACCAAGACTCAATTTACACCTTAGTCCTAAACCTAGTGTAACCTTGTTGATTTAGCTCCTTAATTACCTCAATCTAATGCATGTTTCTAAATAAATCATTGGGTGCAACTCCAATTTCTGCCACTGGCTGGCAGCCTATTAAAATGACTGGGTTGTAAACACCTTTTCCACCTTACCCGCCGATGCTGAGAAGGCAACAGTGTCTGAGAAGGAGAAACCAAGCCAAGGTGAGTGACACAGTCAAGGTTCAGTATGCAGGCAGAATCCAGGAAGTCAGTTACAACACTAAACCGACTTAACAGACAAGGGCTAGACTAAACTCGGGAATCCAAAGTACAGAAAAACAGGTCAGAATAAGTAGAAAAACTCACTTGAATGGCTAGAGTTACTCTCATAGTCAGCTCGGATAATCTGGTGCTCATGGTAGGCACACAGCCAACATAAATTGCAGAGGGAACCAGGTGGAAACAATAAGCGCTAATGAGTAGATGCACCAATTAGACAGGTGAGGAGTAACAGAAAGTGCCAACCATCAGCACCAAGACCATGATAATACCTAAATCATTCCAATCAAGGGGTTGTTGTTGTCATTAGTATTTTATAAACTAAAAGCATGTGAATAATAGAAAAAGTATAAAAACAATTTGTATAATTTCATCCATATATTTTTTTCCTCTCTAATGTTAATTAGACTTATTTCAAGAATTTTTTAATGGATTTTGATGTAAAGTCTTCTAACTACAGACTTTAATCAATTGTTTTCCATGTGGTAGCACACCATACTGTCATCAGAACAGTAAGACAGCAGGTCTGCCTTTGTTAAAACATTTCCAGTAAATTAGGCTAAGTATTAATTTCAGTGCGTTGAGACAATAACTGCACTAATGATGGCTGATGCCTATGCTGAACCAGAACATATTATAATTTGATTTGAGGTGCATTTCTGTGATAATTTGACAACAAACTGGCCACAGCCAAAAGTCTTTTCAGGATGTGGCATCAGCCAACACTAACCCTAACACTTACTCACTATGTGTGTGTTTCTGCATGTCTGTCTTCAATGCCTGTGGTTAGATTTATTGGATATGAGGATATCTCCTGCTGTGCACTCTGTGGTACACAGTGGGCTTGACTTAGTTTCTCAGTGTGGCGCTGGCAATGCTTTGGACTAACCTTGCAGTGGAGGTGTCACTGAACTGAATTGTTGTCATTACTCAATTAGAAGGAATTAGCCACTGGCTGACACGATGCTGTCATGCTGTGAGAACTGACTCTGAATTAGATAGCAGGCTTGGCAAGGTTAATTCAAACAGGACAGTAGTAGAATAATTCACAACATGCCTAAAGCCTTAGAATATTATGATGTCTTCATTCCTCTGTAGAACAGAAATGAAAAAGAATGCACTCTCCTTAAATAACCAGTAAAGTTAATAGAGTATGAGGTAAAACTGTTGCACATAGCTTACAGCCACACTGGTTAACAACTTTAAAATGTGATCATAAAACCTGTGCTGAAAAGGTCGATTATGTTTCTAATGAACATTTGGTACAGTGAAGCAATAGTTTATAAATTATAATATTTAACATATTCTACTATAGGGAGATGACCTTAAAAAGGTTTGCATATAACATAAAACACACAAACTTAGTTGCACTTGGTGCTGAGCTATTTGCATGTGCATTTCAGCGAACAGCATGCGCCAAATTGCCAAATTGGTCCTACTCATGATCAAATTTGTTACAACCGAATAAGCAATATATCAAACCCTAAACTTATTACATCCCTAGTTTTGGGGTCTTAGAAAACATAGCCACTAGAAAACATTGCTCAAAATCTACAAAGGACCATGTGGTGGGTGTGTGTGTGTGTGTGTGTGTGTGTGTGTGTGTGTGTGTGTGTGTGTGTGTGTGTGTGTGTGTGTGTGTGTGTGTGTGTGTGAGAGAAAGTGAGAATCTCTAAGTTGTAGCAAGAAAATTTCTTTTTTTTTCTCCATATTCTTTTACTGACTCTGCACAAGCCGATAAAAAGCACAAAAGGTATTTTATGCAAATACAACATGAACTTTGATGTTCACACATGAAGATGCCGACTGACGGATAACTCTTTGCTCAGGTTATTCCACCTAATGATACATTTAAAGAATTGGTTTCATTTTGCAGCTTGATTAATATCAATAGTTATCTTTGCTTCATGAAGATACAGATAATGAATCCACAGACAAATTTGCTGACTGAGTAGCAATACGACTAAAGTGTCATCAGTCACTCATTATTCTATGAAAGCACATCCCTCCTGATGTGTAAATAGGGAATCCAGCCGATAAGCTGTTTTGAACGGTCTCTGAAAGCTTCTCTATATAGTTAATAGTTGTAGAGAGTTGTGCTTAGTGATTCGAGGAAATATTTTTTCCACATCCCGAGTGTGTGATAGAATTTTCATCCTTAGCAGAGGTCACACTTTTGCTCGTTCAATTACAGACAGGCATAAATCAAGGTGATTCTCCAGCCATTTTGGGGAACTACTGATCAATTTAATGTGACCTTGTTCAAATTTGCAAAGGATATTTCAGTCTGTGCCACTCTACCACGTTTCCTGAGTAATTTAAACTATTACAGTTCTGTCCCTTCTGTTATGTATTTTGAACAGTAAATCATTAGGGTACCATCTGCTGAGCTGCAGATTAAATGAAGAAATAAGCTGTGTGTAGACCTTCTGCATGGTTTAAAAATTTAGCTTTAATGTATAAAGAAGCATCACATGCAGAAAAAAAAGAAGAAGAATAAAGCTAGATTGTGGTGAAAACTGTACATGAAGACCCTGTGTAATGCAATAAATTTAGAACATTGTAAAAATTCATACAATTTTAGAGTTAACACTGAAAATAAAATGTCCTTATTTTGGGGTTTTATACACCCAAAAACTAAATGTTTAGATTCAGCCCCTTGTTTCTTCTACCTTATTTAGACTTAGACAACTTTTATTGTTGTTTTGGGCACAGAGAGTATATGTATCGTACTCAGATCAGAGACATTGCTTAGGGTTACAGAAGGCAGCTGCTTTCCAACCGGGCTCACTTCTCAGGAAGTGGCCCTGACAAACAGCTAGAGAAGCATTTTATACTTCAGTATGCCAAATCATCACATCATAAACATTTGCAGCCAAAGCTCCACCCTTATCAAAATATTACACTTTGTTCTTAGGTGAATGACTGAATCCCCTGTCAGACCAGTAGGATTTAGCCAGTAAATGCCTGACATCCCAGAATCTTATAAAATGCTGGCATATGCTGAACTTGCTATGTATTTTTTCAATTTTGGGTATATACGCAGAGTATTCATAACGAGTCCAGAACTTATGTCCAACGACAGCCTAACTGATGCATAATGCACAGCAGCATAATGCGCATAAAATGTCACAAGCTAGTGTCCTGAGAGGGGCAGCAATGCGCCTGTCAAGGAATTTTGAGCATGTTCAAAATTTCTCGACGTACTTGCCATATGTCAGCGTGTGCCAGCGTGCTCATCATCATAACCTATACAAAACTCAGCCATAACTTATCCAACGTATGCCACCGTTTTTGCCAGATTTTCCGTACGTCAGGCATATGCTGGCTAAATTGAAAGGTGTGACAGGGGCTTAAGATTAGTTTAAAAATGGGAAAAATGTACAAATTGTGGTTATTCATCATTAGATTGAAAGTAGAAGCAATATCAGGTGACCTCAAAGGTTTGAAAAAAAAAAAATTCAGGCCAGGTATTGATGTCTAACAGGACAGCATTTTACTATCTACCCCTTACTGGCACTGCTCATCTCTCACCCTCTTTTTCTGACTTTCTGACAAGACCTAAACTGACAAAATAATAGCCTCCAATCCCTAAACTGCCTATCACTGTAAAGGTCAGAGCAACACTATGGACATGGTCCCCTTCCAAACTCTCCAGCTGGCAGCACACTGTCCATTACACCTAGAGACAGCACCATGGCCCCTGCCCTCTCCCTTCCCTCTCTTTGTCCATCAATGCCATCATGCTGAGCAGGTAATTGAGGAGGTTTTGCCTGGGAATGCTGATATCCTCTGACATCATCCAAAGTGCTTAGAACATGCATCAGCCAACAAGCCAGCTGGTTGTTTGACAGCAGCTGCTGAATACATTTGTAAACATTCTAGGGACTTTCATGAAGCCTGACACTGCAAAACAACACACATAGTATTGCATTTTTAGCAAAGGTAATATTTTCAACCATGTTGACAATATATTTTGTTTCAATTCAAGCTTTTAATCACTTTACATGCCCGAACAAAAATGTATTGCTCATCCCATTTTTTGTACATGATTTTCACAAACTACAAGACTATGTGGCAGAGCTATTCCATCAACTCAACAACACTAATAACACAAATAAACATGTGATTTATTTTCAGAAGAACAATACAGTAAGCAGTGTGTGCAGTCAGGTATAAACTGGTTTCACAGTCACATATTTGTGCTGTGCATGATTTATATCTACTGCACGTGTTCCATGCAAATGCAAGAGGAACTGTGACCTTTATCTAGCACAGTAAGATATATGGATATAGTGTTGGGCCATATAGCACATCCAACTATGATGTAGGGGACTGCTGCTTGCATCCACTTAAAGAGGAGCAGTTAAAGTTCACTTCTCAATGAATAATCCGTCTAGCCCTGTTTTTTCAGTTGCTGTTCTCTGACCAATGTTTGAACTTGAATGTCAAAATACATTTTTTTAAACATTGTCATTTTGTACATGAATTATGACTAACCTATTCAGAGTTTTCTCAAATTATTAGTATTAAAGGCTTATTAAAGAATTTATAAAATACATGTTCTAACCATCTACTTTTTAACAGAGCTTTTTTAATTTTTCACTTAGGTATACATCCTACTTCTAGACCTTGATTTTTTTATATAAACATCCAATTAATAATACTACATATTAGGTGGAAATTAAAGGTGCTGTAGGAGATCTTGGAAAAACGATTCCAGCAAGCTATATTTTTGAACATACACAACCATGCCTCTCCCTTCAGACCACCCCTCGAAACCACACCTTCAAAACAAATGAACATGCATGCTGTCTGTCGAGGTGATCAGATTAGATTGAGAACTAAACGAGCCGAAAGTTAGTAGTTAAAGCAGCTAGTTTACATGAAAAGCCAATGTTTGACGAGCATCAGGGCGCAGCAAAAGGTCCTGCAGCGCGTCTAGAGCAGCAGGAGCAGCGAGTCTGATATCAGCACAGCTCCTCCCATTAATATAAGCTATTCTGGGACATGCCTCCTCCACCTTAATTTCACTGGACTACCTATGGCTACACTCATTACCCTGCCGTTATTCAACTAACAGTGTCAGACTCCTTGGGGATAGATGTCTCTAAATGGACAAAGCGTTGACGTCGTCTGCCATGGTCTGATCACCAAAACTTTATATTCACAGCTTTTACAGCCTTTGAGTGAGTGACTCCAGGTTGAATTTCTTGTTAGATTTGTTGTTAATCAACCATACTCGTATTTAAGGCCTGTGAATGGTAAATAGATTCTTCAAGGTGCACTTTATTGTTGTCTGACATGGAGTTGAATACATTTTTTAAAAACTTGCACTGGATGCCCAGTAGGTAACAGTGGGTGGAGTGACACAGATTCAGAAGAAATAGCTGACATCCAAGTGTGTATATATATATATATATATATATATA
>NW_015150531.1:179555-192786 GCF_000732505.1 Cyprinodon variegatus
ATGTTTTCCAAACTCCTTGATGCTATCAGTGTCACTGATGGAACAATAGGAAAACACTTGGGGGAGATTAACACAGATTTGGAACTGAAAGCATAGCATCTGCAGGGCCTGAGCTCCACTTCGATTAATCTGGAGTGCTGGTTTTAACCTGCACAATAAAAGAAATTTGACTCTGTGATAGAGGATGTGGTCACCTCTTCTGATAAATGAAAGACAAAGAAACAGGCAAGATAACTTACATCATGGGATTAGGGGTGTAAAAAGACACAGACAATTGCCAAATTTGCACAGAATAATTAATGTGGAACAATTTTGGCATGCCTTGAATTGTTAAGTAAAGTAAATGAGCTACATAAATTGGAATTACAATTAATTCTGGTTATTTAAGATAAAAATATAAACCATTAAGAATAAACTACTGATATTTTGAATATACAATTTGATTTTGTTTAGTTATGTAGCACAGGACTTGCTACACCGTGATAATCATGTGGCAGTTGTCTGTGACACATCCATTTTCCATGTTCCTTGTAACAAAGACTGCTATGGTTGGTGTCACAATACAGTAACTACCTTATGAAATAAATATTCTCAATGAAAAGGGGAAGTTTGCTTATTTTGATCAGTGAGAAGTAACCAGTGAGACATCAGGGTTTCTATGCAAGCGGCCTTAGTCCTACTTCTTTGACTTTGATGGGTGTGTGACAGTTTAAATAAATTCGTGGTATGTTTCAGTGTAGAAACATGAATTAAATCATTAAATATTTATATTTACTCCATCAAATAAAAAAAATATTTAGCTGAAGTGAATATAATTAATTATATATTTCTCAAATTAATTATGTATTTATTTCCAGTTTTAATAGATGAATGACAAATTTAAACCTGCAGTTGTTAAAGTATTTATTTATTGTATTGTGGCACTCACCATCCTCTACAGACCACCGCCAAACCCTTGACCAAGCAAACAAGTCAGCAATATATGCAGAGAGGCTGCGAAGGTGCATCCAGTATTGATTTAATGAGGGAAGGAGGCTTTACAGTGAAGAGCCTTGTGTCACTTCTTTTAATGGAGGAGATGGCAGAGATCTTTAGGGATATCAGACTAGCACTCTCACTCCATCAGGTAGCAGACCTTATTGAGGCAGGTGTGCCCCTCGCCTAAACAGTCTCCAGCTCCACCTTAGACAAACACTTGCCTGCTGCTTGTATGTGCCCTCCTCAGCCAAGTCTTGCACCTTGCTCTCCTACTCCACATCCGAGGAGCTCTTAGAGGAATTTCACAAGATCACCCATGTTGTGCAATTTTAATAAACTAATGGTTCACCCAAGAATAAGTTATTTAATCAGATAATATTCAGTGTCATATATCGTTTATGAACACATGCCCTACTAGCTGTGTGTTACAGCAACCAATGAAAGTGTTTAATCAAGCTCAAATATATATGGGAAATTCCCCAACAACTTTCTTTCAAAATATCAGATTTTATTAACAAAAACATTCAGCTCCAAGTCAAACATAATATAGTTAAAAACTTGACTAAAATAACTTACTGCGTATAAAGAAGGAAAAACATGGTTGAAAACATAATCAAGGAGATGATGCAATGATATCACTTTAGCATGGATTTTGGCTCTTCAAAACCACGATTGAGCATTTTCCAAATGGATAACCCTTACACACACAAGCGCTCTCTGCCAAATACCTACAGGTGCTTTGATCCAGTTACTTACCTACTCACTAATTTTTATCTTCAATTACCACTTTATGCATTCCGTGTTGATTCAAACTGTCTTTTTCTGTAGTTCTATATCAGTTGGTTGTGCTGTTCTTTTTGCATCTCTCTTTGCAGGGCATGAAGCAGACTGTTTTTTTTTGTCAGTATCTCTCTTTTGTCTTCTCTTTCCTTCACTTCCTCTCCCTTTTTTCTGTAATGTTCACATTACTTTAATTATTCTTTACATAAACCATGACAAATATATATAGATATATAAGCAGAGCACTAGGGCAAAAGCGATAATGCTCCACTTGTGAGAGTAAAATCTGCCTGGCTCTTTCTGGCATTAAGACAACAATTCCTATTGCCACATTACCAGACAGAATCCTGTTAAAAAAAAAAAAAAAAAGAAGAAAAAAGTGGACATGGCTGACACATGGACTTGTTTGTTGAGCAGTGGTGGGCACAGTTTGCACAAAAAACTGAGGTTTTTATTCTGTCTGTTAAGTTCATAAAACTCTGACAAGCACTCTGCAAAACTGGCATCAGAAATATCAGTAGACGAGTCTGAATTGTGCAGACTAGTACCACCAGTAGACATGCTGGTCAATCATGCTGTTTGCTATATTAAGTGCCGTAAAACCTGTCGTTATCCAATAAAAAAGTGTCTATCAAATGAACCCAAACATGAGCTGTGTGTGTCGCTCATTATTCTCAGAGTGACCGTCGCTCTTGTACATGTTCCTTACTTCAAAACTGATCTATTTAGTTCACCGTTCACAAAAATTAAGAACGTATTCAGTGAACGCCTTTCATTAAACATGTTCATGCACAGTGCTCACTGTAGCATAGCTTACCATGCAATCCATCATGTTAGCAGGTTTGTCTTTGCTTAACAGTAAACAAATAAAATGATTAAAATCCTCAGAAGACATATCATTTAACTGGAGAATCTGTCCCTAACTGTGCCAGACCTGTTCTCTACCCATATCCATTTTGGAAAGCTTGAGGTTTTCTCCAGCATCTAGCAGGTTACATGGCAGGCTCACACCAGAGGCTTTTCTTTGTTCCACCTACACATCAGGGGAGCTATCCTTCTCCTTTCTCTTTCTCTTCAAGCGTCTGAAAAGTTCCTGAAACTCAAAGAGGAATGTTGCAAACACTCTGTTTTCCAGAAGTTTGGTTCTGAAATGTCAATCATCATGACTTAGCCTTGGTCAGTCTGGAGATCCGAACCTTGGGCCTGGGTTTTCCATGCTGGTGCCTCTTCCAATGTAAACAGCTTCACAAAAAGAGAAAGAAATCCTGTGTGTTGTGGTGTTTCTGTCCCCAAACACCATGGGCAAAGGCACACCTCTGAGGAGTGTGTTTTAGAGTGAGTTGGAGGAGGGTTGCAAAAGCTTGGAGAGCAGCAATGAGGAGCAAAACTGCACTCTCTACCCCAGTGCACATAGTTAAGGTGAAACATGGATCAAACAGTTGGACCACAACCTTGAACTAATAATACCTCAGTTAACATTTGAACTTTAGCTGTCAAAGACAGTTCTAAACAAATGGGTTTTTAACTTTCACTTAAAAGGGATGCAGAGATTTTGCAGGGATTCTGGGTTAGAGTTGTTTTGGTTCAGGTGGCTCCCAGGCCATAAATCCCTAGCTTTTATTTGTACCTTCTCCCTGATCATCTTAGTTTTTAGAAATGATGAGGTTCTTATGGGGACGGTGTATGGCTGGCTTTCTGGACAGTGACTGGAACTGCTCCAGCTGAGCCAACTGCCTGGAGAGCCAGTGGGTGTGTTGCTTCTTATGGAGAACACTCATACATACCATGGTATTTAGATTCTTGTGCTTACAGAACCTTGATATATACAGATATTTAGAGCTCGCATCAACCAGTACAGTTTACTTGCCATTTATATTTTTCTTATTTACTTGCCATTGATATTTTTATTTATGCGTTTGTTGCCCACTGGCAGAAAAAGTGCCTGCCATTTTTTCCCCCCCTCTTTTTAATTATCTCTTCAGAGACAATGTATGCTTTTGAGAACATTGTCACATATTCCCTTTAATTTTTCTTCTCTGTAACCTTTATTTTCATCTTTTCACTTTATATCCAAATTCTCCCTTTGTACCCCCTTTTTCCCCTTTCACTTCCTTCTCTGTATCCATTTACATTTTAAATAATACCTACAGATTTTCTAGTACAGTTGAAGATAAGTTTGATTTAGCTGAATGGATTTCACATGTTTTATGTTCAAAACTACATCTACAACGGCAACAACTGGGATTGCTGTTTTTAAGCTTATGTTAGCTAAGATTAAGAGGGGGTGTATAAAATACCTTTACTGGCACTTAGATTTAAAACACATTTTCTCTAAACAAATCCACACTTTCAGGGAAGATCATGAATTATCAAGTACACCTGGGTGACTTGTTAAACAAAATAAAATTGCAAATAGGTCTGACTTTTGCCACAAGGAAGACTTGAAGATCTAAATGTATGAATGAATAACACAGTAAAAAAAAAAAAAAATCATATCTATACAAAACTGTCTGCCTTGAATCTGTAGCAGTTATATGTCAGGGGGTTCAAGCAGAATATATTAATCCGCTCTGAAATATGTATCGGTGATATAACTGGTGAATATGCAGAGATAAGGGAATCCTGGTAAAACAGAAAATGCCTCTTCCCCTGCGTAGAGAAATGCATACTTTGGAGACCAAGAAGGATGTTCCATTGATAACCTTTTATGTCTGTTAAAACGTGCTTATTGGCTACAAGGGGACATGCAACTGTGTTATTGGTTCTTTCTGCGACCATAAGATAGGTCCCTTTAGAGCACTGATGTCAATATGTGCAGATGGCCAAGTGTGCGGTGTCACTAGACCTCTGACACAGTGGCAAGAAAAAAAGAATAACATATTGGAGCAGCTGGTAGTGGGTAGTTCATCAACATTTTCTCTCTGATGCCTGGACATCCTCTCCATCTATTTCTGAGTCTGCTTTGAAGGCAGTCTGTTAAATCAGATTATAACTCAGTTTGAATCCCTTCAATACACCACATTAAGTGTAGACATGGTCTAGCTAATCAAAGTGGTAAAATCTCACATCATGCTGGCATTTGTAATAAAATCATTTGTTCTTTTAATTATTTATTTATATTTTCTTTTAAATTTTCAGAGAACAATTGGTCAAACATCATGGTTCGTCTCATTTTGATTTTGGAAATGGACACACACAGGGATTATTTTAGTAGAGAGAGCACCACAGCCAAGAATTAATCCCTCCATTAACTGGATTGTGTTACTATTTCTCCCTTGTGGCCCTGTTTCCTAAATAGAGAGCACTCTGGTGATGCACAGATGCCTAATGCATGCTGTGTTTAATGGTCATTAGCACACAATGTGGAAACATAAAGAAACCTAATTTATTATCAGAGGCTAAATTGCAGAATAATCTGAACCAGTGTTGCGTGAACCATTATTGGGACAGCTTGGCTCGTCAATGAATCTGATTTGCAGAGGATCAAGGTCATGTGCAGCAATTAGCTCATTCTCTCTCTGTCTTTTAACAGCAAAGTGAGGCCGCAAGGCCTTAAGGGCCTCAGTGACTTTGCTGTGTAAAAGGAAAAGCATTGTGCCATCTCTTTAAACAACCAATTGCATGGAAATCACTTACCATGAAGTGAGTATGCTTCAGCAGCCTGCCAAAAATCAGACCAGCTCTGCGACACACTGCATTGGTTGTACCCTACACTGATCTGACTGCTTTAAAGGGGGTGGACTGCTTCACAATAGGCACATACAATTGTGGCCTTCTCTTTCTGACTGCTGATCTTTCTTCTCTCTCCAACCTTCTTTCCTACACTTTTTAATCCCGCTCAGCTGGCTTAAAAGAAATTGATACAGACTTAGGTAACGCTAATAAAGTTGTTTTTTGATTGTTGTCTTTTTTCATTTATGAAGAATTAAAAAGTTACATTTGCTCAAACTTTAACACAGATCAATCAGTTAATAATCATTACATACAATTTTGCATTTATATCTACTGCTTGAACATTAAACTTGAACTGGGTACCCTAACCCTTCAAATCCACAAGTTACTGCTGCCTTCAAGGGTTATAACAGAATAGGCCTAATGACTGTCCATTAATTGACCTGCACCCCTGCAGGTCACAGAGGTGTTCACAGAGGTGTCAAGTAACAAAGTAAAAATAGTTATTACCTTACTTAAGTTGAAAAATTTGGCTTTCTCTACTTTACTGGTAATTATTTTTAGAATACATTTTACTTCTACTCCTTACATTTTAAAAATAGGCTATTTTTGTCTCCTTTAAGCTCATTTTCGTTATGGCCTGTAAGTATAAAAAAAAAAAAAAAGAAATAACATCAAAAATAATATTTTTTTTATCCAGACAATTTCTTCATGGTGGGACTAGGTCAGGGGTCCGCAACCCGCATTCGGTTCTTTAGCGCCCCCCTTGCGGCTCCCTGGAGCTTTTTCAAAAATGTATGAAAAATTGATTTTTTTTGGTTTGTTAATTTTGATATGGTGTGCAGGAGTTCAAACAGACATTCATTATGTTTTCCAATGCTGTAAACATTTGTATAATAAATACATTTAAACAATATATGTAAACATGTATTATAGATCAGTGGTCAAAGCCTGCAACACATGCCTCAGTGCGGCATGGTGCCAGGCAAAGAAAGCGCCAGGTGTGTCTTGGGCCCAAAGGGAAAAAAAGGAAGTACCTGATGAGAACAGGGGATTCAAAGAAGAGTGGACCAAATCTGTTGCTTTCATTATCAATGCCAGCATTTTTGCTTTGCGGGAGAATTTGTCAAACAATAAAAATAGTAATTTGGAAAGGCATTTTCAGGGAAGGCTAAATATGCAGCCGATCACAAAGTTGTGAGTGAGAGAAAGAATGTGATTGCAGAATTTCTGGATGAATTAGAGGAGAGCAAAGAAAGATTTAAGAAATGGATTGCATCTCCAAACTCCACTACTGCTGCTAGTTGTGTTTCAATCATGAAAAAACCCGTCCACAGATCACCTAACAGGTTTTAGGTTTCGGTTTCTGTTATGTTTTTCTTTTGATATTCAGTTTTGCTTTACTCCTTGTTTTCTAGTGTCAGTGGTTTTATTTTTATTTTGCTGTGTTCTCTGGTCAATTCCTAGTTACTGTTTCAGTCTTGGTTCTGCTTTGTTTTCTTTTGAGTATCCAGTTTTGCTTTACTCCTTGTTCTCTAATTTAAAAGGTTTAATTCTTATTTTGTTGTGTTTTTCTGGTTATTTTCAGTTTTCTTGGTTTCTATTTGTTGCCCTCTACTGCCCTCTTATGTTCTCCCTTTTCTCTAGCTCTTTTCCTCTCTTGCTCTGTGCACACCTGCTCCCAGTCTGCTCATTAGCCCTCTCTTTGTTTCTGTCTCCTATAAATACTCTTGCTGTTCAGTTCCTCTTTGCTGGGTCCTCGTCTAACCTCATCAGTCTTCGTCCTACTCGTCTCTCTGAGCCTTCCTCCAGGTTACAGTTCTTCCCCTAATGACTCCTAGGTTTTTGGTAACGTTTGACTTGAGTTTTCATTTTTTTTTTTTCTTAGATCTTTGAATTTTTGGACTCCTGGTTTCTCGTTTGTTTTTGTACATTGTTTTCATTTGGATTTCTTGATTCCTGTTGCCTGTGGTTTTTGACTCAGTACTCAGTATCAGTACTCTTCATTAAACCTATTAAAAATTCCCCTCTGCTTGCCTGCCTCTGCTTTTGGGCCCGCTATTCACAAAAAAACCCTGACAAGAGGTAGCGCTCTGATACAGGTATGTGATCCCCCCCCCCACACAAAAAAAAACAAAAAAACAAGGAACGCTGGTGACATAACTGTGCGGTGAAGCAGCGCACGTTGAATTGCACACGTTCACTGCTTGTCCCTCACCTCATGCTGCTATGTGACATTTGCTCCAGGATTAACATTTATTCATGAATGCTTATTATATATCTAAGCCCATGTAGTCCTTTTTTTTTTATAGTGGTCTAATACTCTTAGAGCCTGTGTTGCCACACAAGATTTAAATAAGAGTTTTATATTTTTGCGGCTCCAGACAGATTTTTTTGTTTGTTTTTTTGGTCCAATATGGGTCTTTGAGCAGTTGGGGTTGCTGACCCCTGGACTAGGTGCTGCGCCATCTTGTTGTAAAATGTAAATGCTGTAAATTGTAAAAAATTTCTTGGATGGTAAGCAAAACATCTTCAAACTTGAAAACAAAGTCCAGTGGGTTATTTTGTTTAATTCAATTCAGTTTATTTATATAGTGCCCATTTACAACACGTCATCTCAAGGCACTTCACAGTTCACCAAATCATACACTCAAATTACTTCTTCTTTTTTTTTTTTTTTTGGAATACATACTGACAGCTGTGTGTGTGACCTGGTGTAACAAGTATTTAGAATAGAAAATAACAGAAATACAGCCAATCTCATTTACTGTCTCATTCATTTAGCTAATGCTCAGCTTCGAATCTAAATAATTGTATAACTATTTGTACATTTTACATGTTTGTTTTCCTTTTTAAGAAAAGTCCTAACACTTTTGACTGAATAAGATTTAGTTAAAAAACAATAAAAAGCATAACGTCAATAACGTCAAATAACAGTGTCCAAACTATATTTATAATGTCAAGGTCAGTCATGGGTTGTAAAACCTATCCACAGAGCATAGACTGATGGCTCTGAGTCCTGGAAAGAGGAGGAGAAGGTACAGGCACTGAGCTCGGCTTCCTCCACCACTGCCTCATCTTGATTTTCCACAACTTCTGGTTTTGCTTTCTCCGGGCCATACATCCCCACAGTGCATCTCTGCTGTTGTGACACCAGGCAATCCCGAACACCCCTTCCCATTTCGTATAAAATCAGCTCTTTTGAATCCTCATCATCCTCACATTTCTTTTCGTCAGTTACAGCCTGTGGCCTCTTCACGGCAGCTATATGTCCCTTTCAGACATCCTCAAGCACAGACAAACTAATTTACTTACTTACCTCTCTCGAAATGAGATCCAAGTGCTACCCAAATCTTTTGGGTAGCTCTGTGGATAACCTGAACTCTTCCTCTGATTGTTACATCTGCAGAGCGGACTTTTTCAAAATTCTGTTTAATAAAAAACTACCCGAGATACTCCATGGCAGAAGAATGGAGGAGTGGGCTGTCAACTTGGGTTTCAGATGTCCTACAGTGATGTAACTGATGACTTTCCGAACAGAAATGCAGGGAAGCACAGGTTTAAAGGAGTAAAAGGCGAATTGAGGATGAACAGTGTGACATATAAAGACAGGCGTAGGTTAAGGTAGTTTATTTATTCAGAGTTATTGTATATAGCTACATTAAAACAGTTTGAATGTGTAGTTATCCACTTTAAATCTGATTTTATTTTTAACCTGTATTTATGTCTGTTCCTGTAAAATGTAATCTATTTTTTATTTATTAAAGATATTTTTACTTTTTTTTTACATTGTAGTTGCTGTTGGAACTAAAAAGAATAAACCACATGATTCTTTTACTTTATATACATAAATGTACCCAATAACTTGGGTGCAAAGAAGAATGGGAATTGCTGGATTTGTTTTTCGTCTTTGAGAAGCAATTTGTGATTTTGTTTGTGAAAGGTACTACGTGAGTAAAGATTGTCGATATTATTGCAAAAGGGGGATCAATAAAGTATTCATCAATGGCTGTGCATAGCTACAGGAATGTGATTTTTATTGTATTGTGTTCTTAAAAAATGCTTTTCCACATTCTTTATAAAGAGTCTTGTGAATAGAATATTTAGAAAAGAGATTAATTTACTGCTATTTGAAATAAGGTTGTAACATTATCAGGTTGCCCTGAAAAGATCACTGACAACCTTCCTTCAGTAGGATAAAAGTGGTGCATTAAAGGTTTAGGATCCAGCAATCTCTGTTGATTACTACTTCTTTGATCACTCACATTCATGACTATTCATTTAATACAATCTTTTTCCTGAATCCAGCTGGAGATACAGGAAATAGTCAGCTAAAAATATCTTCTAAAGAAGGTCACTGAGAAATTGCACTTCTTTTGATGCTTGGTACTGTACTCCCACCACCATGTGAAACAACTAGAATAATTTGTACATAGAGGAAAGAACAACACAGGAAACTCTGAAGGTGAAGTTGAGGGATTTATTAGAGAAGGGTGAATATAAAGTTACTGTATGCAGGGATTCTATTCTCAGAGGAGACCACAACTAACAATCCTCTCTGTCTAAATGATACACTACACAACCTCCAAACAAGCTCGTCATAGTTAGAGATTAAATCTATAAATAAAAGGAATTCAAAGCGGGAATACAGTAGAACATAAATGTGCTTTGGTAGAAAAAAGAAAACACCATGTGGATTATTGTCATAGTAACATTATGAGGAAGAAGACTACTTGGATCCTCATACTTCCCTAGATATCCCTAGCACTACGTTAACATTCAAATTGGAAATCGGAATTGGAAATAAAAAAATTAATCAAAAGGGGTTTTACCAACACTTTTACTTCAGTACAGAATGATTCCTCTACTCATTCTCTGGATCCATTCAGTTTTAGTTTTCAAAAGCAGCCAGCCTGTAGCACATTAATGATATAGCTAAAATATTGACTGACACTTTTTTTATTTGCCACTTTTCCTCTTTTGATAAATATCAAGTCCATATTTTTCTCAAGAAGTTTTGGCTCTCACATTTAGCTACATCAAGATCAATAAATACTATCGGCTGTGTTGGTGTTCTGTGAGCCATGAAGACCACAGTGTTAGCTTAGCCACAGCAAAGGCAGTTTAATATATACTGCAGTCCTCCCGCGGCATCACCAAGCGCGCACAGACACAGCAAACAGAAGTAGATTAACACAACGTAAAAAGGGACTTTTTTCACCAACTTATTCCATCATCTTTTTTTTTTTTCTCTTTTATTATTTCTTAGAAGGAGTCCATAGCCTTAAATTCACTGAGGGCCTGGACAGGGGAGATGTGTTTCTTCTGGGAACCTCGTCGCACACGTGTCTGGCATTCCTCTGGCTTCTCCCGTTTAACCAAGGGCTTCTTCTCTGGAGCTTTCATACGCCAAGAAACCACTGGTGAGTTGACTGCAGCTGTGCCATAAACCTTCTGGTATTTGGTGGAAGCTACATAGGATGCCTTCACAGTAAGCACCACAGCATTCATGAGGTTCTTGGCGGCCTGGATCAGAGAGGTGGCACTATCCAACTGCAGGAAGGGTGAAGAGAAAAAAATAAAAAATTGTCAACTTGTGTGAAATAAGGGAAAATATAACAATCACTTTCTTGGCTTAAGCATCAACCTTAGAATTCAGGAACCATGTAAGGCCACTTTGGGGTGCATGCTGCTTCTTGCAATTCAGCAGGATAAAAATACGACTCTCTCTATAAGACAACTTATTTTAGAATTTCTTAATGAGCAGGCGCAGAGGTCAGGTTTACCTCTGTCGCCTTCTGTTTTGTTTGGCTGACATTTAAGGGTCGGCGGCCAGAGGGCCTCCTCCTACATCACACTGAGATGAGTCAACTGTTTCAATTTAATGAGTGTGGATTCCAGCTGGCCACCAGGAAAAGGTTGAAATCTCAGCAGGACCTGCATATCTAATGTGAGGAAAAGCTATAATCAAGGAGAGAAATTATAGAAAATCAACTACACATGTAGGGGAATTTATTCAAATAAAAGTCAGCTTGAACTTTGATAAGCAAACCTCATAAATTAAATGTAAAGATAAAACTGTCATCATTATTGTTTTAATCACTTAACTGTGGGGTTGTAGCAGTGTTAGATAATTACAATGTAATTTATTAGAAATTTGATATTTTCAGTAATGGAGTAGTGTATAACTATTGTCTTTCCTTATTTTTGTTACACCCTAGCATAAGTTACCATACAACATAGTATGTTACTACAATTATAGTGATTTCTCGTAAGAGTAGCCTCTTTGCTAAGGAAGATAACTGCTTTCTACTGTACTAGAGCAGGTGTGATGAGAAAGATGCATACCTGATGCTAATTGGCTGAAGAGGTGAAGAAAGGCGATTTATTTTGCACACAGACCTAGACAAGCCTCGCAATTTAAAACAAAGCATATTCAGACTGAAAGTACAGACACTATTTTACATCTGAGAGCCGTATTTCAAAGTCATAGTGAGTAAGTAGAGAGATTTACATTTTTTTTCATTCACTTCAATTATTCAAACTAATCTCTCCAAACTCTAAAACTTTAAATAAAGTACAGGACATGTTTCAAATGATCCTTCCTCATAATTTTTGATTAAAAAAAGCAAAACCAGTAAGTAAGTAAACAATTTAAAAAAATTTTGTAATAGGGAGTTATGGGTTCAAATAGGACAGTATGTAGTTTTAGTTTTTTGTATATATTTTTATTATATATTTCAGATATAGTTATTTGTTACAACCTTATCGCAATCCTCTAACTCAGAAAAGAAGGGGAATTTAATACCTTTTAAAATACTGATAACATTGATCTGTTTTTTTTTTTAAATAATTTTATGCATTTCAGTAAGTAAACAAGTCCTGCTTAATTTACAAGCTCGTTGGAAAAAATAGTCAAAGGGATCAATAATTGATCAGCATCTGGAAGACATAAAATACTTACACTGCTACTTACATTGATTTGAAATCTTTAAAAACAAATATTAGTTCCTCATTGAAATAAGATCTATATTTAGTATTGAAAAAGCATGTTTCACAAAAACCGAAAGCTCTTACACATGAAATAAATGCATTTTGTTGCATCTGCTTCTTTCCACCCCTGAAGTAGTAAGGACTGCTTTTTAGACCAACTCTATAAAATTAATCTGGCAGTTTTTATTAATAGCATTCAGTTGATCTTAAGCTGAAAGCAAAATAAAAATAAAATAAACACTCAAAGCTAACGTCGTCTGACCACATGAGGGACCCAGGTTCCATAGAAACCATTATCTTTATTTGACTAAGTGTTACAGATGTTTCAAAACTGATAGTTAAAATGTAGTTGGTACAAAACTACCATAGGTAATTTTCACATGGGAGGCACTTTTTTTCCATAGATTTCATATTTAAAGATTTCAAAGCAGGGAATCTCTAAACTTGATCACCTGGACCCACTGTCCTCCACGATTTAAATGGGCCTCTGCTCCAGAACACCTGCATCAAATAAGTTCACCCCTCTTCAGTATCCACCACGGGCTGCAGGGGCCGTCTAATCACCCATTTATTTAGGGCAAGAAAATACAGGACAACAGGTCTTGAGGGCCAGGTTTAAAAATCACTGCCTTAATCGGCTGGAAAGAAAATAAACTGTCATATATTGCCAAACCCAAGATTACCTCTGTTTTATTGTTGTGATTACCCTAGTGTTAATGCAACCCCAAAACTCAAAAACAACCTTTTTAGGCTGCAGGCTTAATGCTCAAATCAGATATATATATATATATATATATATATATATATA